>NW_010235171.1:14636-59966 GCF_000690775.1 Eurypyga helias
TTCTCTGGGCAACCTGTTCCAGTGCCTCACCACCCTCTCTGTGAAGAACTTCTTCCTCATATCTAGTCTAAATCTATTTGTTTTCCATTTAAATCAATTACCCCTTGTCCTGTCTCTACTGGCCCTCGTAAAAACACACCCCACCCCCTCAGCTTCCTTGTAGCCCCTTCAGGTACTGGAAGGTGCTATAAGATCTCCCCAGAGCCTTCTCTTCTCCAGGCTGAACAAGCTCAACTCTCTCAGCCTGTCCCCATAGCAGAGGTGCTCCAGCCCTCTGAGCATCTTTGTGGCCTCCTCTGGATTCGCTCCAACCGATCTATGTCCTTCCGATGTTGGGGGCTCCACAGCTGGACGCAGCACTCCAGGTGGGGGCTCACCAGAGCAGAGTAGTGGGGGAGAATCCCCTCCCTCAACCTGCTGGCCACACTTCTCCTGATACAGCCCAGGATACGGTTGGCTTTCTGGGCTGCCAGCGCACACTGCCGGCTCATGTTCAGTTTTTCACCCACCAGTACCCCAAGTCTTTCTCCTCGGAGCTGCTCTCTATCCACTCTCCACCCAGCCTGTACTTGTGCTTGGGATTGCCCCAACCCAGGTGCAGGACCTTGCACTTGGCCTTGTTGAGCTCCATGAGGTTGGCAGTGGCGCACCTCTCCAGCCTGTCAAGCTCCCTTTGGACAGAATGCCTTCCCTCCAGGATAACCACACACATCATATTTGTCAGCATTTCAGCATTTCAAGAAGTATTGTTTGCCTGAGGTTTTAAAAATGTTCATTAAAATTTAAACTATTTAAAATAATCTGAAAAAAGTTTGAAAAAACTACACAAAGCTTCCTGTATTTAATGTTCCATTTAATTCATTGAAAAGTTTCCAATAAGAAAATCTGATATTTCAACATTTATGTTGATTTTTATTAAAATTTGAAAAAACCCCAGAAACGTAAAAAACAACTTTGTGTGGTGATAATTGACAATGTATGACTCGGATTCAGAAAACAACAGATATGACTGCAGGATGTATAGTATCCAAATGTTTCAGAGAAACATTAATGCCTTTACATCCATTTGAGACCTCAGCCAAAACAATAAGCCATATTCTACTCTACCTGTTCAGAAAAGAACAGTCCAAGCTGTAGCCAACAACAAATATGTCTAGTACGTATGTGTTGGTGAGGAAATGGTGTAACTACCTTTCAAGAAAAAAAAATGTGGAAAAATTATAAAATAATACGGCTTATTTAGGAAGATACAATTGTTCTCTCTAAGTTATTTAAGAGAGGAAAGGGCACGCAATTTAAGATACCAGGCAACACTCATAACTAGAAATTAAACTTGCCATGAATATGTTCTGAAGAAATTTAGGGTTTTGTCTATCAGAAAAAAATAAATTCTGACTCAGTTCCTATTACAAAGCCTGGGAGCAAACCTACCTGCTTTTAATTTGCAGATTCAGCATTTCAGAATACATAATGTCTTTGACATTAAAGAATTGTGCAAAATCGCTCGAGGATGTTCATACTCAGAAAACTGCACTGCTTCTGCAGTATATTGAAATCTAAATCTTTCAACCATTTCTCATTGCTTTTGCTACAGAAGACATAATTTAATGGGAAAAATATGGTACCTAAATAGAACTACCTCAACAGCAGAATCACTCTCGAACAAAATGGGATTACTGTGATCATTTGTGCTGCTGTCATTCCCCCAGTGTTACTCAGAAAACTCACATGTGTCTAAGTTAAGTCTTTGGCTTGGAACTCTCCACACATAGATTATTTGCCTACAGGGGAAAAGACCTTGCATCACTGCAGAAGAGATTATAATTAGATATAATTACAGTTTCAGAGAACAACTACTCAAAATCAGTCAGTAAGATACTGATACTATTATTAATAATTCTTGCATATGTATATACTGAAACTATTGTTCTGCAATTCCATGTTAGTGCATCGTGAGCACCATTTTTAACTGAACCAAGTATTATAAAATACCTTATAACAGTTACTTCTTAATGTGGAAAAGTGAGAAACTGTCACCAGGGAATTAATATAGTTCTTCTGGAAAAGGCCAGTATTTTAAATTACGTGCAGGTAGATCCATTAGGTGCAATTAAAAGGTCCAGCCAGTTTGACTAGAGTCCCTGGGCTCTAGTACAAACACGTTCAACTCAAGTGATCTGGGAAAACTTTGTGGGCAGTCCCACGCCTGAATGTTATGTCTGCAAATGCAACTGTCACAAGACGCAGATGCTGCAGCACAGTTTCCCACCTGCGATGGGGCAGCACCTTGAGCAAGCAGGCAGTTCTGGACTCATGAGTCCAAACAATAGAGGTCCAAAAAGCAGTAAAATTATATTTATAGCAAGGAGAGAAAAACCCCCGAACATCTCCTTCCATGACTCTTTGAGAAATTATAAAAAACTCTTGATCGGGCTTGGGCAAGATAATGTCTGTGTGTATAGAAAATACCCTTTCTGGGCCATGAGATGTATCTAGACAAAATGGAGAGGCTTCATCAAATCTGAAACAGAAGAGCAAACTTGAAGCGCAGTGTTGGCTGAGGACCTGACAGGACAAGCAGACTCATGTCCACTAATAGTAAGACTTCAAAAACAAAGCACATGCAGATAGTCATATTTCTGGCAAACAAACAAAGGCACCAGCCTTTCAACAGCAGTATCTAGTGGAGGCTGAGCCACTGGGGAATATGGTTTCAAATCATTTATTTAAACAAGACAAGATTCTGATCTCATTAGACTGGTGAAAATCCAAAGCAATTCCAAAACCTTGACTGAGGTTCAAAAACTGTAGTATCAGAAAAAAAAAAAAAGAAAAAAAAAAAAGAGAAATCTCCTTTTTCAATAATATTGACATAAGAATTCTGTTTGATCTTTGTGGGCATATGCTTCAAAAATTGTTTCCCTTTAGTAAAGAGGAAGCTTTTTAATTTTTTCTATGTTTTAAAGGACTGTCTTTATTAGTTCTTCACTTCTGCTGTCTCACTAGTCCAAGTTATTTGGAGGTTTTTTAATTATCTGGTTCCACCCTTGTCAATAGATTTATAACAAAGTTTGCTGTATAGGAAGATCAAAGCATTCATCCTTAATCTAACACAATTACAAGATGTGAAAAACAATGTAGGAAAAACAAATATAAAGGTTTCTTAAAAAGTGGGGTGGGTGGGAAAGATGGAGGCCAATTTTTCAGTTTGAAGTAGGACACAAACTGGCAGCTGCCTGTGCAATAGGGAATACCAGTTACATAAAGCACATGTTCTTCCAGGCCTCTGAAGACGTCACCAGCAATTCTCCAGCTCCCCGCTCCCTACCAACCCTTAACTACACCAGCTGCCCCCTTCCAGCCCTTCCTTAAAATCCCTGAGCTTGTAAACTTTTTGCCTGGGGGCGATTGCATTGACCCCATTGAGAGTTTCCACGTGCATGTCTCTGGATGCTCTGCAAGGTGTCCCTGCGAGCTCAGACCCAAATCCCATTTGCTGCGAGCTCGTTACCCGCATAAGGAATGCAGGTACACCCACAGGAACTGGGGAACAGAGGGTCTGCAGCCTGGCCACGCGCCCCGAGGCAAGGTGAGGGGCTGCTGGACCAGCAACAATCTCTGACACTCCAGCACATCGCACTCCTGCTCCCCAGTCTATCTGCCCAGCCCCAGAAGTGCCTGTGGGCACCATCTGCTCTGCAGGCAGGAGTCCCACTTGTATCTCCGACGAGCTACTTGAAAATGAGACAGCCGTCTCTACAAACCCGTCCTCAATTTCTAATGAATGATTGATTGTTTTTAAACTAGTGCATTGTATATTTTGGGAAAGAATTTATGATTTACCAAAAAATTAAAAAAAAAAAATGGAGACTGGTCTGGTCCAAGTTGCTCAATGTTCACGAACAAGAACATGTTTTTCTTTTTCTTCCTTTCCTGTTTTATGCATGTTTCTGGACTCATTTCATCAGCTGTCAGTAGTTAAATATCATTTCAGAAAAGGGTTTATTATTGTAATTTCCTCAATTATTCTGTTTGTTTCTGCTATGGGCTCTTGAAACAAAATCAGTCAGCTAAAGTACTAGTAAAATATTTGCCCCTGCTGCTCCTCGTGAAGGGCCCAAGCCTTCAAGGTGCTGTATTTCCTGAGCTGGTTTGCACCTTGGAGACCGTGACCTTAAATCGGGGCTTTTTTTCTGCGTGCTGATTGATTGCTTTCCAAGGGGAAAAAGTCAGCTCACAGCCCCACATCACTGAATCACAGAATGGTTTGGGTTGGAAGAGACCTTAAAAATTACCTAGTTCTAATCCCCCTGCCATGGGCAGGGACACCCTTCACGAGAAGATCATACCCGATAGCATGGCAGTGCATGATAACCAGGAAAGGAAACTTAGGAGGAATGAAACTGAAAGCATGAGCCCTTTTTCATTACATCAACAAAGAAGAAAACCAGAGCAGACAACGGGAAGTGGTGAAAGCAATCCAGCTTACACATATAGCTAAATAATGGACTAGTTTAGGCAAACGTAGCTGCTTATCTAGCAGCATGTGTATTTTGAAATGTTAAATTAAATGTACATTAAAATATTTGGAAATTTCTATATTTAAAGCTATATTCTTTAAGGAGAGAAAAGCCATCGTTTCCCATACAAGGGCTAAGCAGCACAGTACCCAGCCTCTAGCAAATGGGACATGCTGGGCATGTAAGGCCTGCCCTTATACCACGGAGGTCAGTGGAAGACTCTCGCTGGACCTCAGGGGCTATGGATGAGGAACCTGGCCATAAAGGACAGTGGAACATGACAACACAGTGACATCAGGCAGCCCTGCCGCTCCCTCGCCGCTCCCCCAAAGCAAGAGTGGAACACAATGCGTGACAAAGGCACAGCACCAGGCAGCCAGAAATTCATGAGCCTCAGATGTTTAGAGCGTGACATCTGCTTCTGGCTCAAACAATTCTTATGTTGAATTCAGTTGCCTTTCCTCCAAGACACCCAACGGCAGATAACCTCGATTTATCAGTTCCCATTTCCAATACCGTTTATCTTAAATACATGCAGAGATTATTTGGCACACAATGGAAATGCAACTATTTAAAAACCAAAACTAAGCAAAATCTATTTACAGCTTCGTAATTTCTCTCTGAATCATGAATAACTAGGCCAATGCTTCCAGTGTCAGACATTCAAAATCATGAATCAAGCCTTGAAAACAAGCATTTGGCTTTAAGAACTCAGAATTTTAAAAATAATAAAAGCTAGATTTTTTTTTTAATTGTTTTCTCTATGTTTTGGCATCCATACCTCTGCAGCATTAGAACTGGAAACTTAGATCTTTAAAACACAGCTGAGCGTCTCCTTTGTCCACTTGGTGCCAGGGGATGAGGCTTTAAAGGAGCAACCAACAATTCCGAGCCCAGCAATAAACTCCCAAGCCTGCTTTGTGTTTTCATTACCCCACATGGGCAGGTTAAACAGGTATCAGGCACAGATTCCCGTATTAGAAACAGGTTGCACTGAAACAGCTCAGTGTTTTGGTGTTTCAGCATATGTGTTTCACATACAGAACTTCGCTGTCATCCAGAGATGGGCTAATGAAGTGTCTGTTGAAATCATCAGGAATCTTTCACTGTGTCTCAGGACTTTGAATTGTTCAGGCCTTCTGCTTGAATTTAATATTTAAAAATTAATAAAAATAAGTAATTTTTTTTCACTTTACTGCAAAAATAGGGAAAATCAGAAGCTACAGAACATGTGTAAATCAACACCTATCTACTCTGCGCAATGCAGCCCTCTCTTGTTTCCTTTGTAGATGGCAAATTCACTGAGGCAGGCAAAGCTGTCTGTGCCTTGTACAGTGCCCAGCTCAGATCTGATGGGGCTGTGTTTGGTCCACTACCTTCAGTTTGCTCTCAACTCTGTCCTTAAAGTCTGCAGCAGGCAGTAAAAGCCAAAGTGCCAAAATACTGCAAGTGTGCGTAGCCTCACTTCATTTCTAGCCTACCTGGAAGCAGAGGTACCAGGGACTTCGTGAACTCTTCTAGGACTTCTAACAGCCCTAAACCATCCAGATTAGATAAGCTGCAGATAAACATCCGAACGCTGTGATGTTTATCTACATGAAATCAAACCTTTGAAGTTCATCTGTCCCTTTCTCTAACTACTATCTGGTGCTGTGAGATCCTGCATCCATCCCTATCAAAGTTATGTAAACTCCCTGTGATGCTCATAAACAGTCAGTCCCTCTATCACTTGTAAAAATGCGGCCTCTCATGAAGTTCATTTATGACTTCACCACTTGATGCATACAGTATTTTATTGGGTTTTTCTCAGAAATACACATTTATTTTATCATCTGATATTTAAAATAACTATTGCAAATAAATAAAGAAAAAAAAGTGTGTACCACAGGAAAAAAAAAAAAACAACCCATACAAAAGCTTTAGCTATGCCAAGATTGCTTAATTCTGATTAGCAATGACCATTAAGCAATCATTTATGGATTTACTGTGAGTGTTCATAGATACTAATGGGTTTTAGAATTCCTTGGGAATCCTCAAAGGTCAAAGGAAGAAAATGAACTATGAAGTGATAAAAAATGTATTAGGTGACTAATGGACAGGTTGTATATAGAATGGTTCCAGCCGAAAACGTTGAATTCTACTGCTCAGATTCAAGCAAAAGTAAATCTTGGGAGCAGTGGTCCTTCCCCACTGCAGTTACTAATGAAGAGAAAATTAAAATGCTTCATGGGGAGACCTTACATGGTGTACTTTTCCCCGTCACTAAGAATACATAGGATATGGCAAGGTCACTGATATGAAGTTAAAACTTATTAGATTTTCTTTAGAGTGGTATCTTCTTCCTCTTTATTTAGCATCAAGGTTTTAACCATACATTTACATTTTTAAATATTTTTGCGCTACTGCATTCTATGCAACTCAAGACTCAGAGCCCTCCCCAATTTAATGGATTTATCTTTATACCACTTAAATTAACATTTTGCCCCCCCCAGCAAGAAATGGAGTAGGAAAAGCTGGAAGGGACTAGCATGGCAGATCCCATAGGCAGGATCTCAGTATCTAAGCCTGGAGTTGTTCGTCTGCCCCAGCACTGTGACCCTGCCTTCCGCACAGCAGAGCAGCCCCACATCTCCACGGCAAACCCAGCCCCCCGGGCCCTCCGATGAGGCTAAAACCACTGAGGGCACACGAGTCCAAGTGTTCAACCAACACAAACTTATTTTGCGTGGTCAGATAGGTTCAAAAATTTCTGACAGGGTGAAGTCTCAGCAGACCTCAGGCCAGATCAGATACCGCGTGCTGGGGCTGTCGGGAGCCGGTGCCAGTTCCAGCGCTGCTTTGTCTTCCCACGGCTGGCGGGATGCCAGAACCCGGCACACAGCCTGCATAAACACTATAGCCCCTGCTCTGGCTAATTTGACAGAAATGCAGGCCTGGTCCACAGCAGATTTATACGGGTGGGTGAGTCAGCCATGCACAGAGATGTTATTAATGACTGTGGAGCCATGTGCGGAGCGAACATCCAGCTTGCGAATGGCCCGCAGAGTTTTCTCAGCCCTCCTCCTGGCTGAAGTCACCTCGACCATGAAGTATTCTTCCCGGTACCATCACTCAAGGAGTGATGACAAATCCAAAGGGTTTCGTTGGAGGCAATTTTAGTGTATTTTTGCATAGTGAACGGCAGTTTCTCTGTGCAGGGAAATAGATTTGGAGTCTTGTTAGAAATACTTTCATTCAGAGCAGAAGAAAGCAATCAGAAGTAAATACGACCTGCAATGTGATATATGCCTGTTACCCACATGAATTCTGAGGACTGATACCACATACCTTAAAAGTTATGTTATTAAAATGAAGTAATTCCATTCCAGTTTTTCAAAAACTGATTCAATCAGGTGGATAAATACAGGCCTAAATTTTAACTTGTCGGCAAAATTACTAGTCTAAATAAGATTGTCCACATACAGGGAAAATGAGTATTTTTTTTTTGTAATTTGTCATTTTGTCAAAAAATCCCACTGCTTTGTGGGGTCTGAGTAGTTTTTAAATTACATACATATAACAATATTAGAGAAAGCAAGGAAGGGAAGGGAAGGGAAGGGAAGGGAAGGGAAGGGAAGGGAAGGGAAGGGAAGGGAAGGGAGGGAAGGGAAGGGAAGGGAAGGGAAGGGAAGGGAAGGGAAGGAAAAAAGGAAGGGCTGTTGACATCAACTTCTGCAAATCAACTATGTTGATTTCAGAGGCGGAATGTACAGGAGCAGAGGAAGCATGCTGTGCTGCCAGCTTCCCCTTTCCCCTTGCTTGTCCTCTCCAGCCCAGTAGTTAATAACATGCACATGGGTTGCAAGAGATCCAAGTTCCTGTCCTCCTGCTCTCACTGATTCAGCATAGGGGGTTGATGCGAGGTCTCCCACTCTCCATGTGGGTGTCCCACCTGCTAGACTAGGAAGCATGCAGAGGAGGAGCTCCTCTTCTCAAACTTTTCCATTGTAAACTGCTTACACGCTGCCTGAATGAGGAAGAAAAAGCTGTGGTAGGTCATCAGTGAGGAAGGAGCTGAGACAGCCAACATACTGAACAACTGCAAAAGCAGTGCAAAGCACATTATTTTCATCTACAAGGATTAAGACAACGAGCCCATAAAAACTTGTGGTGCCCTATGAAGTCCTAGTGCTAGAAAACAGAGGAGACACTCTTAGCTAAGCACGGTAAATACTGAACCGTATATGGGAAGAATATTATCTCTTGCTAGCTTTATGAATGAAATCTTCTGAGTTTATTAACTGTGCCTAAAAATTATTTGAAAGTATTCACTTAGAGAGCAAAATGAACTGTTTCAATATTACGGAAAACCTGAGTGAATATTGAGTTATTTGATTTTTATTTTTAAGTTACAATTTATGTAAAGAAGGAGGAAAATGAAAGAAAAACTGGCAAAGTGAATGGATCCAATGGACCAAAGCACCTGGGGATTTACCATGGGTTATATTGTATGTATAAGTACTTCTTTTGCAGGAAAAATATCATGCTGGAAGACCCAGTTTGTTAGAATTCAGTATAGACAGGGTAGGGGGAATCTTTGGCCAAGTCTATTAGTTAAGAAAACAGGCAAGATATTTATTTTCTTTCATTTCAGTCAATAGCAATGAATAAAACATCACTGAAAATGGCCCAAGAAGTCAGTTTACTACTGGATGTTCACATCTGGAAGGAGAATAGAGTGTAACTGATCAATGGTCGTCTACATCAAGATCTATTTAGCTGGGATTTTTCTTTTCCCAATCATCATGCCTGAAGCTAGTAAAAGTTGAAAGGAGGATGGATATCTGCAAAGATAATCTTTAAGGTGTGTGTACTGTTTTCACAGCTATTAGATCAAAGCCCTTTACTGAACTATTTTATTATCAGACTTATAAATCAGACTCAGTTCATTTTACAAACATTAGTACTGCCATCAATGACATGCATTTAGGACTAATGGTTTTACAGGAATGTTAATAGTACAACATTATTTCCTGAAAAACAACACTGAAGACTATTAAAAGGCTATTAATTGCTATATGTAACATGCAGAATTATTTGTTTCTTCTTTTAAACAATCAGTGAGTTGGCATGTAAGTACATTTCTAACCAGTTAAACTTCATGGATATCAAATTTAGTAAAAGCAAAACCATTCATAAGCTGTCTTTGTCCAGCTTTCCATCATACACATAGTTGGAGTAGACCATGGACATGGCTGCCGCTGCCCTTTACAGCACCTATGGTCTTGCTACAGCACTCCAGACAATGCCACCATCCCTGCAGGGTGGTGGTCAGGGCAGATACTGTCCTCAAACAGTTTTTACCAAGTGTCTGTTCTCGGCTTGTTTGCTCAGGTAGCAGTAATGGGTGCAGTACTGAGATCTGAACAAAACACAAACAGCACAAGCAGATGCTTGAGGAGTGAGGGCTTTGCAGGAAAGAAATGTTGCTGGGTAGGGTGTGAATCCTGTTACAGCTAAACTTTGGGCTCTGGCTCATCCCATACCTCAGAAGGGATGAAGCACCTCCTACGTTTAGTCAGCCACCTCCCATTTCACTATCCAGTCCCCATTAACACGTACTAAGTGTTTCAGTTCTGTTTCTGATACAATAAAAAATAAAAAAACTGAAGCTCAAGATGTGCATGTTATATGAGTTCGTCTTATCACCTTTCCCTTTCTGTGTCGTGAAACTGAGACCTCTGTTCATTAGTTTAAGAGGCTGTTTACATGGAAGAGGAAGAAGGAAAGACAGATCCTTTGAAGCAAGTGGAACTACATCAATTTCCACCAACTGAGGAGACAGTCCCAAGAGAGCTGTCAGGCAATCTTTAATGAACTACTATCTGGAGTGCAAAGCAAATTTCAGATCTCAAAGACTGAGCAGTATTCAGCTTCCGTTAGGTCAGATATTTATGATTAATTCCCAGATTTTCAAACTAGGAATAGAAAATATGGAAGAAAAATCATAATTATCTTTCATAACCCATCCATAGAATACAACCTCTAGCCTTGTCAAACAATGGATATACACTGTTTCATACACAGCTCTTAGAATCAGAGAATCGTTCAGGCTGGAAGGGATGTTAAAAATCATCCAGCTCCAACCCCCCAATCATCTAGTTCCAACCACCCCTGTCCCATGGGCAGGGACACCTTGCACTAGACCAGGTTGCTCAAAGCCTCATCCAGCCTGGTCTTGAACACTTCCAGAGATGGGGCATCCACAGCTTCTCTGGGCAACCTGTTCCAGTGCCTCACCACCCTCTCCATGAAGAACTTCTTCCTCATATCTAATCTAAACCTCCTTGCTTTCAATTTAAACCTGTTACCCATTGTTCTGCCATGACAGAGCCTTGTAAAAAGTCCCCCCCAGCTTCCTTGTAGCCCCTTCAGGTACTGGAAGGTGCTATAAGGTCTCCCTGGAGCCTTCTCTTCTCCAGGCTGAACAAGCCCAACTCTCTCAGCCTGTCCCCAGAGCAGAGGTGCTCCAGACCCCTGATCATCTTCATGGCCTCCTCTGGACTTGCTCCAACCAGTTGATATCCTTCTTATGCTGAGGGCTCCAGAGGTGGACACAGCACTCCAGGTGGGGTCTCACCAGAGCAGAGTAGAGGGGCAGAATCCCCTCCCTCGACCTGCTGGCCACCCTTCTCCTGATACAGCCCAGGATACGGTTGGCTTTCTGGGCTGCCAGCGCACACTGCCAGCTCATGTTCAGTTTTTTGTCCACCAGTACCCCCAAGTCCTTCTCCTCAGGGCTGCAAGCCATGCTGCCTAGAGGAATTTCAGTAAGTTGTAGGTACCATTTTACAGCTGAACCTTTATGCCAATCCTTCATTCCAGAGTGGTTCAACATCGCAGTGACCTTCACATCCCCCTTCAGATTGAATCTGTTACCCTCAGTGAGTATAAAGGCTATAAAGAAGCACCTGATCATAAAATCCACTTGGAATGCTTTCTTAAACCTCCACCAATTATCCATTAAAAATTCGGCTTTTTACAGGCTTACTCTCCTAATGAAAACTGAATAATAGTATATTTTTTTAAAACACTCTCTAGTTGTCTGGAGAAAAGTCTTGACAACTTGAAATAATCATTGATTGATGTGACTAAATAAAATCACCTGAGTACTTCTATGGATAATAAGAGACATTAACCGTTGCCTTATAAGCAACGATCTGATCCAAAAGAAAAGATGTGGATGGCCTGACAATCACCTCCCTAGATCAGCCACCAACTGGCCTTGGGAAAATATTGATATGATATTGATAACATAGAAAAAAAATATTCATTCACAGGAGACTGAGATGCATCAGGATTAGGTCTTCAGCAGTAAGCCTTTTAATTTGCAAGGAGCTCTTACGCTGTAAGGAAAAACACAGCAGAGGTAGCTGCAGCAGAGTTTCCAGTGAGTCACCCTGTCAAAGCTGAGCGTAAAGGGGAGCTGCAAGGCTTTGGCAGACTTAAACCAGCCCAAGGCAGGAAGCTGGACCATGAGGACAAAAGAGCAGCTCAGGGGGAGATTTTAATGCAGTACTGTAACCTTCCTTTAAAATCGACAAAACAGGGATATTTTTTTCTTTATCATTTTCACATTTCCCTTAAAAATAAAGAGACAGTTAAATCTCTCTGATTTTGAAGAACAGCTTTTTGACTTCACTTGATTCTGCAGTTGCCACCTCATTGCCTTCCCCTCCCAGAGAGGGCTGGCAGCCCTGTTTGCAGCCACTGTCTGGGGCTTTTTTCCAATTTTGTTGTAAACTGCTGTAAGTGCAGTCCGACCCTGGTGCCCCCCCAACACCACGCTCACAGCTTTCTGTAATGACCTGCCTCAAGAGATCTCTGACCTTACTCTCTTGCCTCACCATCTTCAAATGATTTGAAACTCTCACACAGCTGACCACGAGCCTTTTCTCATAATGCTGGCCCCTTCCACAAACCCCTTTGGTATACATTCCCTCTGGAGAGAAAACCTCCAAGGCAGCTTCCTTGCCTTCTGCCTGGTCACAGGTGAAGGAACACTGCTGAGCACATTTTCAGATTGTAAGAAGACGTCTTCCCTTGTTCATACCTCATCTGTGGAGCTTATCCTCAAAGTTTGCTCCCGAGTAGCTTCAAACAGGCAACAAAAGTGCTCAGGCTAACTAAATATATGAGGAGTGGCAAGACAGATCACACAACCCTGAGCTGCAAACTTTTCTCTGGTCCTCTCACACAATTAGCTGTTTCCACTTACTTAATGCATTAGCTTATCTACTAATAATTTGGTGTGTGTCATGGAAACTCAAGTCATGTTTTGTAAAAGAGATCCTGGTGTGAAAATTACATCATTTTGTAGTACGTACAGGCCTTCGCACCTGACCCTTTGCAATTGTTAACCAACAAGGGCAACCTTCGTGTGAAGCATCTCTATTACTGCAGACACAAAGCCACACATTTCATGGCATTTAGTTCCTACAGATTGAAAAATTCAAGAATTAGTTATGGCTACTGGTTTTGGAAAAGGGAAAACAAGAAAAGCCAACTTGAGGACTTCAAATTAGCCTTAGAGTTGCACCACACAGGGAAGAGGACAAATCCTGCTTCAATCCCAGGCTAAATGCATTTAAGAGCAAAACTGAAATTCAGCTACTACATGTCGCGGGAGGAACTGATATTTTACCAGTTTTCACAGGGCTGAAGGCTTGCAGGAGGGGCCACATGGCCCTGCTGTGGTGCAGGGAGGTGCTCCTGCCAGGGCGCACCAGGACCTGCAGGCCAGGCCAGGCCAGGCCTGTGACCTCCCAGCCAGCTGCCCCCTGCTCGTTTCATTGCCTCACCCTGCCGACTAGAGAAAAAGTGGTCCCTCCGCACGGACGTAGGAGAC
This sequence comes from Eurypyga helias, assembly GCF_000690775.1. NCBI lineage: Eukaryota > Metazoa > Chordata > Aves > Eurypygiformes > Eurypygidae > Eurypyga > Eurypyga helias. The sequence continues at coordinate 28,044 of NW_010235171.1, forward strand.
CAGAGCTCAACTTCTCCCTTTAAACATGAGCTGGAGCCAGCGAAAGGAGCAGCCATATTTTGAAAGAAGGGAATGGCCACAGACTTACTTCCAAATGGCTTGCTGGCACTGACTTTCAGAGGAGAGTTGAAAGCCCCATGCAGGAGAGATTAGTCTTCACACTGCAGTGAGAAGCAAGTCATGTGGGACATATCCTTGCCCTGAGTGTACTCCACTTGCAGGGAGAGGGGTCTGCTCAAGGCAATGCTGTCAGCTTCATGGATGCCTGTCCTTGTTCCATGCTTCAGAGGAGAGCCTGGGGATTTGATTTGGGGATGTTATTGTGATTTGGAGATGCTATTATAGCCCTGTGGCTATGGGGTCTTTAGTGGAGATTAGAGCAAAAATAATTAAATTCAAAAGGATTACAGAATCCATGCAGAGCCAAATACCTTCTTCAGCCAGGGGCATCCAAACTGTACTTAGAGCTTGCTTGTCCAAGTCCCTATTACAGCTAACAAAAATGGATATATTTTTGGTCTAGGAGCTTTAAAAGGAAAGTTGACAGCTGAGAGACAAAAAATATTAATTCTGAGGCTAGTTTTTGGCAGGACTGGGAAGACTACTGAGATTGCCTGAAAAGTCTCTGGAAGTTTGGCGCTGTCCTAGCAACTGTGAGAATGACATTAAAGAGAGCAGATACAGACCTTGTCCAGACCACAAACCCCACATGTACTGATCCTCAGGTCCACTGGGCTCTTTTAAAACAGCTGACATTATTTTCCAGCTTTTTAAATTATCCCAGCTTTTCTGAGCTGACATAAATCTAGACAGTGAGCTAAGCTTGGAGACAGGAGAAACTTATCCAGCTCTTCAATTCCCTGCTGAATGCTGTGAGGGGACTTGAACTGGCAAGAGGGTTGAAGTGAAGCTGCTCCAGACTTTTTGCGAAGCCAGCATACCAGAAGACCTCCAATCCCTAAAGCATTTTTTTATTACAGAACAAAATAACGAACGAAACACTGAAGTCAGTAAATAGGAGAAAACTCAGAATGTCTGGATGAGACTGATCAAGTAAAAGGCTTTAAAGCAAAGCTCCTTGGAGTCCTTGCAGGATGGGACATGTCCTCCAGCCCTGCTCCTAGGTTTCCCGAGTCACGCTGGCTCATGTCACCTCCACTGATGCTCACAGCTCCTTTCATTCAGGAGCCTCGTTCAGGAGCCTCTGGGACCTTACTTTGCTGCAGATGTACTTATTGTTCCTCGCTGAGCATCTATGGCCCAGCTGCAGGCCGCCTGTGCACCCCTTCCAGGGGTGCCTGGGGGCAGCTAGCAACAGGGATTCCTACTCTGTGTCCTTGTCATTGGACCCGGTGGGGTGGCTGTCACCTCAAAACAGAGGCTCACGTGTTCCCACGTTAGGAGACCTCTCACTTTGCTCCTGTCTGATTCAGGGCTGCTGGGCTGAAGCAGGGTGATGTGGAGGTTTAGCTCTCTTGGCATCACCAATTTCTGCTTCTTGTCCAAGCAGCTTGCATACCTGTAAAACAGCTTAGGAGGAGGAAAGCAGGCATAAACCCTTGCTGGCTGCTCCTCTTACAGGCCCTCTGGCAACTAGATGAATTTGCACACACACATAGCCCTGGCTGGGAGATGGCAAAACATGGTTGCTGGTACTCCTGGTACCTGCAACCCCTGTTGACTGTCATGTTTGCTCCTGGTACAGCTCCCCTGGCAGGCAGACAGCCAGGGCCAGCAGGCAGGGATGGGTTGCTGATAATTCCAGCCTGGTGCTGATGGTCCACTCTCTGGGCTGCTGTTCACACTGAATTCAGCAGCAAATGAACAGAATTCAGGTTTCTCAGCACTGAACCTCAAATCCCAGATCCAGTGTGTGCTTAATATAACAGAAAAAGCAGTGGAGAAGGGTATAGACTAACCCTCATCCCTCAGAAAAATTACTGGGCAACATCCATCTCTTCTGGGGAGACATGGAGTGAAGGTAAGTGATTCTTGAGATATTTCCTTTCTTCCTCCAGAAAAACAGTAAAGAAGGAGTGGAGCTCTGTGCTTTTTATATGCCACAGCTCTGGTATTCTCACCCTGAAATCACAAGAGAACAACAAATCCATCTTCTGATTTTATTTGCATTAGTCATTGTCAGATGAAGCTGTAGGAGGCAAAAGAGAAAGGAAAAGTGGGACTGGCTTTAATCTAGCAGGGAAAGCGCTAGTGGAATAGAAAAGTGATCATGGTCCAGGCTTTATACTAATGACTACTTAGTAATTTGATAAAAAGTGGAACCACATGGAAAGGAAACACAGAAAAAGTGGAGCTCGAGAATACCAGGTGAGATGGGAAACTCTGGACTATGTCCAGTCAAACACACATGGATTTGCATGCCAGAGCCCCACTTTCCAGGAGACAGGGTGTCCACGTGCTGCAGCAGCTGGGACAAGAGGGAAAGACTTTGTGGGTGGGAGAGAATTAGGTGTGCTCAGACAGAGCCTGAACAGGCAACAGGGAGATGCAGAGGGGAAAGGAAATGCCCAGTCTGGGATATGAGACGTGTTGCTCCAGTTCATCTCAAAAGGTCTGTGAAAAGGTGCGTAAGAGAAAACCACCCGTCAGCCCAGCTGGGTGCCACTGGAGGCTTACATCCCATACCCCAAACTTCAGCTCTACGCTCTTCTGTTAGACAGCAACGACCAAGGAAGATAAATACAATGTGCATTCCTCTGGCCTCCAAGTGCCTGTGTGCTGCGTTGAGCAGCCTTGGTTCAGCTCCTGAGAGGTTTTTCATACAGAGAGTGCAAAAGCCAGAACTGAAATAAATTCACTGTAATTAGTAAAAACACTTCAAGAATTTGGTCTGGTGACGTTAATGAGTGGCTAAAGAGTATGTGTCTTAGAAGACATTTCAGGATTACCTGAAGGAAGATTAGTTCGTTCCACAGCTCACGCACATCAATCATTTAGCTCCTCATGAATTGTTTAGCAAAGTAATTTTCAAGACCATTGATTCCTACTTTCTGTATGAACTTATTATCACAACAGATAATTAATTCCACACATTATCCAGAGCAAACCCCTAAAACAGGGATTCACGTATTTGCATCTTTTCAGTATTTCAAAGAAGTCTGCAAGCTTTGTATTGTTTTTAAATAGAAAATGTTCAGGAAAAATATACAGGCAGTATTCACCATGTCATTTGGACTCAGTTTGGTACATTGGGCTTTCATAGCACAGCTCAGAGCTGCCTGACACCACCACCATCCTTCCTAATACTTGAAGAGGAATGAGACCATGCTGCTCCATGGGGAAACTCAGCATTGACTGAGGAAACCAATGCCTTTTAGAGAAAGGAAACCTGTATGTAGCATCACAGCAGAGACCTCAGATTCATTTCATCTTTACCTCTTACTGATTCTACATCAAAATCAGCTGGTTTTCCATGTAATTCAGTGGACTTATTCCTGGACTCTGTAGATGGGACCACAATCAAACCCTTCAGCTACAAGGGTCATCTGAATGATTTCTTCCTTAAGGAGGGTTGGTATTATATCTAATGACAACAGTGGGAGAGTCTGGCTTAAGGGCTGCAGTTTCATCTGCAGAATAGGTCATTATCCATGACAGCTCACACATGCTATGGGCTAAGCATCGTACAAATACACAGACACTGTTTACACCAGGATGGAGAGCAGAGACTGAATATCAGATCTTGTTTCTGCCTTTTCCTTGGGAATGTTGATATGATACAAATAAGAATATTAATTAAAATGTTTGCAGTTTATGCACTGCTAGCACACTGCCATTACTGTCACATCAAAGCCATCATTCTGCTAAAATGAACTGCAGTGATGAATTAATTAACTACTGCTATGTGAAGAAGTGGGAACCACATCTGTGCAGGATGTTTATGCTACAAAGAAAGATTTAAGGAGTTTGGGACCAATTACCACATCCTAACAATGACATTTAAGAAAAAGGCAATCCCATCATTTACCACATGCTCAGTTTTGCTCCTCCTTCTTGCACCTGCGCAGGGTAGTGAGCAGGCACCACAAGCAAAGGGAGCAGCAGAGGCACAGACGAAGGAGCGAGAGCTAGTGGAGCTTCAGCTTAGCATCCCCAAAGCTTCCGCCGATGAAGCTGGGAGAGTGGGGCAGGTAATAAACTGACCCTGAAAAATAGGTGGTGGCAACCTTGTTCCTCCCTCCAGGAGCAATTGGGAGCAGGAACTGAATTGTGACTTTCATTGGCAATTTGATCTTTGCTATGTTCCCGAAGCAGTGAGACCATGCCCTGCCCCTCACCTTAGTGTGGATTGCAAAGTCAGTGCTAAAGGAGATAACCAGCTGTAGGTCTTTCAGAGAGCCTGAATTTAATCCCCCCAGTGAGAGCATTCAGTTATGTATTTAGAAAGGAAAAAGGTTTCTACATGGTATAAATCCTTGCTTGATAATCCCAAAGCTAATGGGGAAGGCATTCGGTAGTAAACTACAGTCCTTGGACAAAGACATCTGTAACCAGACCGGAGCTCTATGATTAAACTCAAATTCACAGATTGGTTACATGCAGCTAATTTTATTCACTGAGAATACGTGACCCCCCTAAGCGGATGTTTAAATTAAATAAGAATATTGATGACAAATGTTCAAAATGTAAGACAGATGCCTGCAACTTTTGGCATGAAATTTGGAACTGCCAAGAGGTTTGGGAATACTACTCTGGGGTCATTAGGAATTTGGATATCCAAAATGTTCCCCAGCTGCTGATCTCTTCAGAGACTGCTATACTTGGTCCTGGAAAAATATAAAATCAGTGCAGTAAGTGATGCCATATACGCTGCTGGGCTGGTAGAATGAAGAAACTTTCCCTCTTTCCTAGGAAAAATGCACTAAAGAAGAGGCTGCTGATCTGAGTCTGGGTTTAAAAAAAACAGCCTAATTAAAAACAAAATTAAAAATCCTTGTTTCTTTAACAAATTGATGTTTGAACTGTCTGGAGCTTGTCTTTCTCACTGTTTCTGAGCCCAGGCGTGACCGCAGGGAGTTCACTTGCATGTTGAGTTGTTTTTTCCCATGAGTACATACAGCCTGTGTCTGCTACAGTCAACGTCACCACTGCAGCACCGCCGCCGCCCCTCGCTCTTCAACTGATATCTGAGGAAAGCTCTTTCTCAGGTAAATAAACAGAATGAAAACAGAAGGAAAAGAGGATGAAGGTTTAGTGTTTACCCCACAACAGACATGAGGTAGAAAACCTCAGGGTATGTGTGTTTGTCTGAGCTGACGCTCAGGAAGTTAAGGAAAAGAACCTCATGTTATTTTAATTAGCTTCACACTAGACTCATTATTGCTTTGCTGTAAATAAAGTAGACCCACTTTACATGGATCAGAAATCAGACCAAAATTGGGAATAGACTACGTTTCCTGTCTCTGCTCCCAACCACCAGACAATACATTTTTTCCATTGCTGAGTCCCATAGCTCCTTCACCTAGGGATTTGGTGGGAGCTCCAGATTTTGCTTAACCATGCTGAGCTGCCAGGGTTGAAGGTGGGGCCTTCTGTCACAAGCCAACACGTACCAATGCTTGCCTAACTGACCTGGGAAAAGCTTGCTTCAGTTTATAGAGTTATGCGATCCGGCTACACCAGAACTAGGAATTCTAGAAGAACATTGAGGTGTTTGATGTCTCATTTTCCTGCCAACAGCAAGAACAATTTATCCACTCATAACTGTTTCATAGCTAGACTGATAACTAGGAACAAAAAAAGGTGTGTGTTACTAATACTGTGGTTTTCCTAAGGTTGTATGAATACAGGCCAGAATTACAGAAAAAAAAATCTTTTAATTTAATTTGGGAAAAAAAAAAAAGGCAAAATGCATCTTCTCTGAACTACTAGGAAGCTTAGTTTTCCACAATGGCCACTGGCAGCTTTCTCAGCAATTCATTTTAATAGTACACACTTTCTGGCAATAAAAAGGAGATTGCAACTAATATAATTAAGTCAGCAAAACAACCTCTAAACTGAAATGTGTCTCCCGACAGAACAAGCATAGGATTGTTCATTACTGTACTCTCCAGGAATAACAAAAACAATTCCCAAAAATGCATTATTAATGGACATTCCCAGAATTAATGATAAAACAAACCAGATGTTCTCTTACATTTGTCTCATAAATGCAAAGTCAATATGCCAAACCAAAAACCCATCTTTGGAAAGCTATAGGCTATTTATGAAGGCACTTTAACTGCATTTCCCTTTACTGTAACAGACAGAATTCCTTATCTATAGTATAAAACAACCTAGTTACAATTTTGTATCTATTAATGAAAAAAAGGATCCTGCCCAAGAGGAAATGTAGGTGAAATGTATGATTTTACATATCCTGCATTTACTATAGAGCTGTCCATTTCAAATTAGACACATCTTTTGTAAAACAGAAAAACACAATATTCTTACATGAAGAACACTCCAGTCACAGTCACAATTCCCTACCATAATGAATCTGCTTAAAATATGGCTTAAGACTAAAAAAACCCTTCACCAAATAAGTTCTAGCTGTGTTAGTAGATAATAGTTTGATATGTATCCTTTACAGAATATGATCACTCACATGGAATGGATTTTATTCCCCCGAGTAAAGTTGCAAAAGTCCACTGAAGCTGATAGAAAGCAAATACGACTGATAAAGAAAAGAACAAAGCAAATTATACATATGCTAATACCTTAATGTAATAATATCAAACATGGTGGGCCATCTGGTGTAAATCATCATAGCTCTCATGGAGTCGATGGACCTGGAGCAAATTGCATCAGCTGAGGACTTGGACTGGTGTACAATATTTCTTAAGGGAACTTTTTAAGTAAACCATTACTAAGAAAAATTTCTACTGAAAAGTTACAAGTGTGTGTTAGGAATAAAGAGTGAACAACAATCAAATCAAACACATGGGCTGATAGCAGAAATTTAGTGACTTCAGTTAACAGCATTAGAATATACATGGTTTTCAAGCAACTATTAGGTTCTTATTTTATATAAATACTTGAGCCTGCTGTTATTTTTAATTATTGAATGGTGAGTGGTTTTTGTTTTCATTGGTAACCCTCTCAGCTGACAAGTGACATTCTGAAGGAAACAGCAACATTTATGCTGAAGGATGCTGTAACAACAGGCTCTGCTGCAATACAGTGCAGAGAGAGATGCAGAGTCCAAGCCATTGAGGAAAAGGTAGAGGTAATTTTTCACTCTGTGAAATCCATTAACACAGCATAGGTTGTTGGGGATTTTTCAGCACCATCATTCTGTTTCAGAGAATTTTAACATCCCTTGAGCCTCTTGCAGAGCAGCAATGCTGTCAGGTGTCATCTGCCCTACTGCTCCACCTGGCTGGGGCACCATGCCCTCTGCACTGATACCCAGATGCCCCATCTAAGTCACAGGGCACACTCTCCGTTCATTATTGCTCCTCCATGTGTCAGGTTCATGAGAAGAACTGCTAGCTCAAGCCTTTCATCAGTTCGGGATGACACTGTTGCACCCTAGCAGAGATGAACACTGCTCCTGATCTTGCAGGACCAGATACAACCCCCTCCCTAAGCTCCGCTTTGGAGGTCTTGGAGAGCTGAACAGTTCTGAGCTCCAGGACAGTGCAAACACATGCTTTTCACTGAGGGCTGAACACTGCACAACCCTCTCTAGGGTCTCAGTGCAAGCATACAGATCCACCACATTTCCTTCCCAGCCCACAGCCAGCTTTCTTCCCAGCAGCCAGTGCAGGAGAGGCACAGGTACATTCCCGGTACCCGGATAAGGAGCTGGCATGCTGCCAGAATGCAGGCCTGGACTGAGACATGCAGCTACTCCATGCTAGGTCCCATGCAATAATGGCCTATTGCTCCTCAGACACCCGTCTCTCCACTGCAGGCTGGGGTAGGCTGTAGGACAAATGGTGATTGCAGGAATAGCAGATCCTGCTGACTCACGACCCCCGGAATGTGGGGCGGGGGTCAGCTGGTAGCCTGCTGGCTGTGGGACACAGTGGGGCCGAGAGCCGTGTGGAGAGGCACATGCTGTGCTCTGCCCTGCTTCCCCACCACAAGGCCCACTGTGAGTGCTGGGCCTGCTCAGTTTCCCAAAATACCGACCAGGTGAGACTGAGAAACCTCTGGGACTCCCTAAACCCTTTATTCATGTGAGTGGGAACAAGGATGGGAAGATAGCCTGCCTGGAGCATGTTAGTCCCTATCTCTAACAGGATCCCAGAGGCTGAAGTGAGAAACATGGGAAAAGCTGCTAAACGGAGCAGAGCGATTGAAAGCATGTCCCATCTTTGTTTGTATACTTAGGATCGGTCAAGAAAAACAGAAAGGTGTTTTAAATAGATATGTATACACATACTAAATGAAAATATTAAATATTAAATAAATCTAACCAAAAGAAAGCTTGTTTCTCCATTTCACAGCAGATGACTCCTGTTCAGTCATCACAACGATTGCAAGGATCTGTGACAGTCACACTGTCCAAACGCTCGCTCAAAGCAGAATTATACACCAGGGAACATCCTTCATGGTTAGGGAGGATGGATATTTAAAGCAGATTAAGAAAACAGTATAATAATGTTAAGAGGGTGCATTCTTCAGTTCTACAGAAGGCCACAGGGAAAGAATATGGTATTGGTTTTGCAAACTAGCCCATTTAACTTCTGTTAATCACCTGTTTTCTAGTGATTTTACATTCCACTTTTCATCTCTTAGCAATTTTGTTAGAGAAATTATGCAAAATATGCTCAAATAATGTTTGGGGAAGGCTGTTCACAGAAAACATTAAAGCAATTATGTTTGACCAGCCTAACTAGCCAAATTAGCAGAAAGCACATTTCTAAATCAAATGAAGGAATACATCTGGAAAACAAAACTTTAACTGATGCTTAACCAAGTGTTGGAAACTAAGCCTTCAAATTTGACAGTCAGTGATAATAAAGTAGCACCAAACTTAAATATTCAAGAGCTATCCACAGAAGTCAGAAAGGAATTGAGCAATGAAGTACTCCACTCGACTTGTGAGTAAAAACATATAAAAAAAGTGAAACACAAAGGTGAAACATTTGCCAACCCTTGGAGCTACTCTAGTCCAGTCCTGAAACAGCCCCAGTGAGTGCTGTAGGTTATTTACACAAATTTGCTAAAATCCATCTAGGAAGGTCTCTCGGCACAAGCCTAAGAAATTGTCTTGAGATGACATTTATGCTGATGCTACAGGAATTGTCTCTTTTTGCTGCACAACTTGAATACTGGTTTTGAAAAGCCCTTCTTACTTACACAATACCGTAATATAGAGGGGCTTCAAAAACGGGTTTTTGGTGCATTTCCTAGTGGCACCAAGAATATACAGTGCTTTGCACCGACTGTACATTAATGAGGTCACACATGTAACTGATACATGAAAGTACAAGTGAAAACCTTCTTTTCTTTTTACACCATTGCTGTTTTTTTTTAAAAGGCAGCTTTGGAAATATGTTGTCTTCACTGACTTTTAAATGGGTGGCAGCACATCCCTACCAAAATGTATTTGTAATGCCTACAGGACAGTTTGAAGTATTTCAGTGTTACTGATGCACATGGAATCTGACCTTAGCTCATCTTGTGTAAGTACAGGGTAAACCAGGGATGAATCAGGACCTGCATGTTCCCAGAGCCAGGACACAGACCATTAGGCCCATCATGTGCAGTCTCACAGGATGACAGATATAGCAGGAGAATAAATTTGTATTAAGACACGTTAACATATTTTTCATGAATGGCCCAATTCTCATTTTTGCAGTTGCATCCCGTGCAATGTCTCTCTGATCCTTTCTCTCACGTGCTGACATTACTTTGGTGTTTTTACTTGAATCCCCCAGGCCTAGAGATAATTAAGAACAAATTATTTGGCAGAAGCCCAACATCTGTAACTAGATCTATTAAAGCTTAAAATGTCTCAATTATTCTTTATTGAAAAACATGTAGTCAAAACACTTTGAAGCAAAGAAATGAATTGTTTCTCTCAAAAAACTTTTTTGAAATATTTCCTCCAATGTACCATCAAGAAGAGGCACGTTGAAGCCTTCCACTAAACCTTCATTAAGAAAGAAGATCTCCTCTGGAGAAAGAGGAGCAGCAGAAAAACTTCAGAGGAGGAGAAAATCCTGTTGTATCGGCAGCTGCCAGACCCTGCCTCTCCCTAACCCCTCAGTTTCGGCGGGAAGGCGCAGGGCCTAATCTAACCCATATGACAAACGAGCTTCTGTGTGCTGCGGCACGCTTGCTTCGGGTATCTACCCAGCGTCTAGTAATTTTTAAGACAAAGTAACACATGTAATACTTGTTTTTCATGTGTATTGCTATCTATAATTTACAGGCACGGGGAACTGCAGAACGAAATGACGAGTTGTTATTTCTGCTAGAATGGCTCCTGAAGGCCTCCTTGGGCCTGCTCTCCACACACCCATCTCAGGGCAGCTGAGGTGGGAAGGGGCCCCTGGAGGTCCCCTGGCCCAGGCCACTGGCACCAGCAGGGCCTGCCCAGCGCTGCCAGCCCCAGGGGACACAGTCGGGTGACGGTATGAACCGTCACTGGCAACACTCGTGGTCGTGTTTTGGGTTACTGTGTGACAAGCGGAGAAATTACCGATACCAGTTTGCAGCTGGATGGTTTTGTGGCAAAGGTTTTATGACCAAAATTAGCTTTTGCTGGGCTTATTTTTAACGAGCATAAAGGTTGGAACCGTTTTGGCTTCGAGGTTAACTGTTGTTATTCTCTGCAGCATGCAAAGCCAGGGCACAGTGCTCTTCACGTCCAGCCCCATGACGTTTTCCTGCCCCTGGTGTAACCCCCTCCCTCTAGCCCTGGCTGAGCAGAGCCTGGGTAAGCTGGAAGCCTTTTCCCCTCCTTTAAATAGAGACAACAATTATATAATTTTTCTATTCCTTATACAGACTTCCCTATTTTTTCACTGCCACACATATTTAAATCTAAGTCTCCAACATAACATTTGCATTGTCCTGCATATAAGATTTCTTCCCCTCTAAAGTGTCAGAGATAATTCCTCAGTCTCAAGAGTATGAACATATTACACAACCCTGGACTTGTCAGCTTGATAAAAATAATCTCCATTCTTATCCAAATGTTTCAGAGCTCTGTCAGCAAACAAAGAGCAAATCTTCACAGCCCCCAGCATCCAACCCCAAGGTATTAACTGAAGCTAAATCTGTACCTAAAGTGGCAGAGCATTAGGATCAACATATTTATGGGGTTTTCCTTGGATCTCCCTCCAGCTGTTTGCAAACTTCCACCTAAAAGATTGTTCCCATGGCTGGGACCAAGGAGTGGGTAACAGCTCAGGGGACACCTGCACTCCACGGTCCCTGAAAGGAGGACACGTCCCCTCCCCATGTCTGCCCCCACACATGCAGGAGGGCTGGGCAGGGTGGTCCAAGCTACTAAAATGTGGGAAAGTTGCACCGCTGGCTTTCCCGTGGCTCCCAGGCAAGACCAAGCCATGGCAAGAGGTGCCAGGCCAAGGGTACGTGAACAGTGGTATGCGGGATGTGCCTCATGTTTGCACATCGCTCCTCTCTCCGCCTTCCCCTCGCTCTCGTTAGCGCCAGGCACAGGCAGCGGCTGAGCGTCTGTCAGGCAGATTGCGCATATGGCACATTCCTGAAGAACTTCAAACATCCCTTCCAAGCGTGTGCAAGAGCTTCTACACCATATTCCCGGCTGTTGCTGTATCACCCTAGGTGGGCTGCTCAGGGTCTTTCTGCAGGTGTTTGGAGACAAAGCATATTCACAGAAACTTCTACGTCTCATTATTACTGCTTCTCTCCCCTTTTTGTCTGATGCCAAAGGGAAAAGAATGAAAAGATTAAAATATAGGAATTATGTTTATAATATCAGGGCATGTTCATGCAACCATTCAGTCAAGCCTGGGATCTGTTGCTAGTCAAAATTCAATAGTGTGTATGTTGGCAAAGCAACTTTAGGCTTAAAGAAAACATATGACCAACGTAGATGGATGCTAAGAAAACGATCAGGGTTAAAGAAAGGGAAGAGTTAAAGTTACATGACCCTAAAGTGGGTTAAAACCACACTTTAGTGGCTGGAGTGGTTACTTAGAACTTTGGAGTAAAAATTTTTATTTATCATTTTAGGTATCTTAAAGTGAGTGGCTTATGATGCAGAACTCCAGAACAGAAAGTATGTACATGTAATATCTTAATCTAAATGAGAAATTTTGCAGTACTCATAATTAAGGAGTGTGACAGCATGCTAAATATTAGCTAACTAACCCCTGGTAGGGAAGCTTGCTCCTGGAACCTGAGGAACCTGGTGGTGATCCATCTCCTACATGCTTTTAAAACAGAAATAGAAAGGCTGTAACTTTTCCAGATTCTTGTAATAAAATCTCACACTACAAAAGTGCTTCCTGCAGCACACGCTGCACTAACAAAAATCACATTTGTCAGTGCTTGGGAATGGGAATTAGGACTACAGTGACCAGAAGGAAAGCATTGGTGTATGCAAAAAAATTGTATTTGAATAAACCACCAAGAAAAAAAGTGATCTTCAGTAGGACTTGAGCTTGACCCAAATATTCTCTTCTAGAAGCAAAAAGAGGTGCTTTGGAAGACTTCATCAAAAATGCCTCATGGCGGGCTGGCTTTGACTGTGTGATTCAAATTCATGCAGAGGAGAATCAAATCTTGTTAAGATAAACTGAGCAGCAGCTTGATTTGACTGGTCGTGGGGCTCAGCGGGTCGTTTGTGCAGTGACCTATTATGCTGCGGGAAGACACCCCACCTTCTTCTGCAATCAGAGGGTGAGCTGGACTAAACCAGCTCTCCAGGCTCAGGCAAGCAGTGGATAAAACTCTAAGGTATAAACATCAAGTTTATTAGGTGTATGTGATGTGAGGGATAATGATGTAAACGTGCTCGGTGTGCTTGCCGGAACTGAGACCAGTGGGCACTGGGCAGTCCCACCTGCACCATTGAACTCCCACACCATCACTCCAACAGCATAGGTTGCATCCAAGCTGTGCACCGGGGACAATACAAGGCCTGTGACAACTGTGTCAGCTGAAGGGACCCTCCGAAATTCCCTGAGGCAGGGAGGGCTGTGGCTCCTGCCTAGTTTACAGGTGTAGAGGTAACTGTACACGCAGCCCACAGCTCTGACAGCACAGCGTGCTTCACCGTGGCAGGCGACAGTGATGTGCACGCAGGCACTCAGAGCTGAGCAGGTACCGTCCTCGCTCACCTGTCAGCTGCCCCGCAGATGTACCCGGGGTGGGGATGAAGGCAGGATTTAAGGCAGCATCACAGCAGGACTCAGCATCACACCACAACCTGGGTGCCTGCGTGCTCCACCTCAGCCAAGGAGTGTAGCATTAGTGTAATGTGAGTAAGGGATGCAAAGTATCACGTCTGAACACGAGTGTCAGAGAACGCAGGGCTAGTGGAGGAGCAGGAGAGGAGGTGTGTTCTCTGCTGCTTCTCCTGGGTTCTGTGCCTTGTCTCTGCAGGGACCCAGCGCAGCAACCCTCACTGCAGCCATATGGGAAATCAAACCGGGCCAGGAAGCAGGTTCACGCGCCGGCATGCGGCTGTCCATGCCGGTTACTAGACGGCTAGTGACTGTAGTTACTAGGCTGCTCTCACCCCAGGCAGCACTTGCCCAGGCAATGCCCAGGCAGCAGTCTGGGGATGAAAAGAGTTGAGCCACAGGGGCATGACCTGGGATGTTGCCTGTCCTCTTGCGAGTCCAGCCCAAAGAAGAGAAAATGCTCATCTCAACATCCACGAGGAGGCAAACAAAACAATCTTCACTTCTAACACGCTTCAACTTGGCTTCGTTAGCGGTGTGCCGCTGGCAGAAGGCCTGTTTTTACAAAGAAGCTTTACTAAAAAAAAAAATAGCAATAACCCTATCCTAATTAGTCATCACACATTTATTAAAGCCACTTTCTGAATAAATTGCATTTTAAGTCCGGTAGAATGTCAAGACTTCAGGGGGGAAAAGCTTAAATGAACCAAATACCTTGCAAAACTCAGTGATGGCTTTTACTACTCTTTGGGAATGAAAACGACTAAACCCTTTTTTTTCCCCCCATCTTAAAAGTCAAAGTTCAAAAATTGGAGCAAGGTCGCTTTTAAACAGATACATTCCACCCGATCATCGTTTAGGTGAAGCAGAATGTGAAAGTCACCACAGATTTATGCAGTAGCCACCAATGAAATTCCATTCGATATAAATCAATGAAATTGGATCTATTCAGATTGATGGGGATAGGGGTCAGGGAAGCATGCCCATTCCTCAGCAGTCAAAGTGACAGATTGTGTAGGTTTTCCACAAATCTGACGTGGTTTCTTAATTAGAAACATAAAGGAAGCGGATATACAAATCCCACTGGTATCCGGTGGAAATGAGAGGAGAATGCCAAATGATAAACCAATATTTATAGGGGATTGTTTCCAAGAATTTATTACATTGTTTTTCCATTTAATTACCTTGAACTGCTCCTATAGAAATACTATAAAGAATATAAATGTGCTCTTCTTTTAAGAAAATAGCAAATTCCTGTTTAAAATGAGCTAATTAGTCTTACTAAATACATTTGAGATCTGCTGTGAAATCCCAAGGCTTAGTCTGCTTACAGCATAATCACCTTAGCTGACATCTCTCAATGGAAAAGTCTAACCTTTATGGGGCACTGGGAAAGACGATCTCATATATTATTCCAACATTTACAAATCTCTAAGGCAGCTGGCTCCATTTTTAGAATAAAATCATACATATTGTATGATCTGTGGTTCATTATTTGCACTGAAGAAATTAATTGTGGGTTTGTAAAAGAAGGAAGCAAGCAGGAAGAAAATTGTTTGCCGCAAAAATCACCTTGATTTTTCTTTTAGGTAACTTTTTCTGAAAGAATTTTTAAGGGAGAAACTGGCTTTAGATTTATTATTTTTTTCCTCAGCTTTCAGAATTAAACAGGGGTAAATATATAGAATTTCCTCTCAGTCATACCCTTGAACAAGATTCTGTTTTGATTTTAACTTAATAAAAAATACCTTGGGAAATTGCTGGAATCAACACCTACTTTGAAATCAGAAATAGTACTCGGCTATTATTCCAGACCAATAAAAGTGTAATGGTACATATGAAAACAGACAAACACTGTGAGGCAGCAAAAGATAGGTTATATTTCCTGCAGAAAGAACTAAGATCAGGCATTTTTCCAAGTATTATTATTTAAAAAAAATGCACCGTACTACAATAACATGTAAGAGTTTTGTTCCAAGACCTGTCTTATTTAAAAATTACATCACTCCCCCTCCAGAATAATTTAAACCCAAATTCACAAAAAACATTGAGCTTCATATGTCCTATTAAAATTCATAGTTCTGACAAGCTTATCTGAAAACCTCATCTTTGCAATCAAATTTAAAACAAAAGGCAATGTCTAGATACAGATTGGCAAGACAGTGAATATGAGCTATCAGTAGCCAGTGACACTTCATATCTGTGTGGTTTTCCACAGGCACGAGGTAAAATGAAGATCTGCGTATCCCCATATCCCCCACTAAGGAGTGGAGATGTGGACAGGGGTCCAGTCCGCACTGTGGAAAAGCGAGGGAGAGAGCTTGGCAGTGTCTGAAAATCCAGCAAGTGGGTCATGGGAGCTGGAGTCCATCCTTTATACTAAATGACAGGCAGGATGAAGATAAAGTTTTGAGAGGTTTTCAGAACTGAGACAAAAGGAGCTTATTTTTGAAATGATAAAGAGGGAGCCAGGGAAGGATGGCAAAGAGAAGTGTCACGGTCAAGACAGCAAGGCAGAAAGATGACCCATGCAGCAGCATGCTGGATGGAAGCGAAGGGCAAGGCTGCATTTATCAGCACTAACCAAGTGTGCAGGCAGATAAAGATACGGGCCCATGCAAGCTACAGGGTGAGCTTCAGCTGTGCGATTAGATACGAAATGCCGTGTTTTAGAGATGCTAGGAGTACTTCAACCCCTCACAACCCCACTCGTTTTTCCAGGCGTGAAAACTTGGGAAGATGTGGGAGGGTGATTTGCTGGACAGACACGTGGTGTGGCTATCTGCAGGAATGGTGACGGAGGGGAGGGTTAGAGGCTGGGAGGATGCTTCCTAGTCTAAAGGGGACAAGATACCTTAGTTACATACAGACTCTCAGTGAACAGGACCAGGTTATAACCAGAGAACAATTTGTGTCCCCCTTCAACGATAATCACTTACCTGTTGTTATTTTATTACGTAAAAAATGCCAGACTGTTTTCTGGCTTTCCACAGCTCAGCTTGTGTCTATGCAGCGGTACCCTCCCCTCCTTCCTTCAAAAGGGTGCTCTCATCCATACTGGTTCTTGGAACAGTCTTTGGACATCCTCTTCCCCAGACTGTTGGGAATGCCTTTTCCATGGGCATCCTTCCATGAAGAAATGATGGTTGTCACAGCCCAAACCATGCCAGAAGGTATGCTACCAGTTACACCGTACAACTGACTGCGGAGCAGTGCTGTGTTTGGGTTGGTTTACTAGAAGTTGCAAAGACTGATTGAGCTTACCAGACTAGTGCTACTTCACTGGAGCTAACCTGAAAGCATCCCTATTGCTGGGAAAGCGTGGAGAGGGTAGAATCATAGAATCGTAGAATCATAGAATGGTTTGTGTTGGAAGGGACCTTAAAGATCATCTAGTTCCAACCCCCTGCCATGGGCAGGGACACCTTCCACTAGACCAGGTTGCTCAAAGCCTCATCCAGCCTTGCCTTGAAGACTTCCAGGGATGGGGCATCCACAACATCTCCAGGCAAGGAAATGGCTAGTGGGAGGATATTGCAAAATAAACCTCCTGAACAAATCCTTAGCTTAACTAACTCACATGATCTCAAGAAACAACATTACCAAAAGCCTCCGTAGTATTTTCTACTAGTTGGAAAAATTCTGCAAGGGGCAATTTCCTGCATTAAGCTGTGGGCCTGGCTTTCCACCCACAGCAGGCTGTGGGGCTGGTCGGATCCATTTCACCTGTTACATAGCACGTCATACACATTAATCAATCACCCTAGCATTAGGGAGGCACGAGCAAGACCACCACCCCTGGTTTCCTGGGAAAATCAGGGCCAGATTGTTTCACGAAGCCGTTCGCTCATCGCAGAAGTCACACCTTAAAGCTCTCCTGATGATTAGTATTTATTATCTGCACCGCAGTACAGCCCATGCACCCTGAGCCGCAGCCTATGAAGTGCTATATACAAAACCAGAACAAAAAGATGGTCCCATGCTCCAATGAGCTTATTCTGATCTGGCTGCTGAGCAATATTGAAATGTTTTGTTGAATATTAAGATTGGATAAACAGAGAAGGTATGTGGCGTGTACTCAAATATTTTTTAATGAAAATTTCTGCCCCAAACGGCCCTTGAAAGGTAGAAGCTGTCATTCCAAGAAACGCACAGGGGCAGGCGTAATTTTTTATGTTGCAGAATCTGACAGGCTTTCAAAGTGCTGGCACCAAAATTAAGAGAGACCTGGGGACAATTTTTGGCGTAAACGTTGAGGAAAAGTGCCTTGACACTGGAATAAACTGAAAAGTTTACACCTTTTTGAGAAATTGAACTAATGTGTGGTGCTTCAGGGTATTTTCCTTTAGAATAAGTATCCTATGGCGCTGTACAATGCACACAGCAGAGGATACTGTTTTTGAGAAAGAAAATACACCTCGACACAAATCCTGCTCACAGCACTTAAGGAAACATTCTTCATACTGAATCCAATAGGGTGACTTATGAAAAGTAGAGAGGAGAATTTGGTCCATTATGAGCCTATCAGATTTAAATTACACCAATAACTGAGATGCATGGGGTATCAGTGACAGGAATACTGGACCCAGAGTGTATGATTACTCAATTACTCCAATGTCTGTTGGATGCTTAAAGGGTAAAACAATTTTGGGTCCCTTCCAGTCAGTGCATATCACTGTCAGCTCTTCAGACAGTTTACCTTTCCCAAGAAGCTTTTGCTTACCTTATCACCTTCCCAGATCTGCTGCCTGCATTCTCCAATTACTGCACTTAACGGCAAGCCACGTTACATATACTTTACACTTCATCTTTATCTGTTCCATTTCGGTGATGTGATATTAGGCAAACATCTTAAACTTACAGCACTGGGCTTTAAGTCACTGACATCTTAGATTTATTTCCCCCAAAGTTTTCAGTTTTAGCAGGAGCTCAGATGGAGCACTGAGAAAACGGAGCAGGGAGCTGTAGCCACAAATGTGGAGGCAGTTTGGCAGATGGAAGTATTCTTAAAATGCAAGGCAAAAAGGGGCAAAAATCTGCAGTACTCTGTCGTTCTGACTCATGAAGGAGATCACAATACTGCAAGTTGAAAGGAAAGCTGAAACAGAAGAGAATCTAAATCAAAAAGGAGAAACGTGTAAAGCAAAGGGTCTAATTAAACCAAGATAAAAGAGAATACATTAGCTGGAAATACTTCTTAGTACTGTTGTTATTCCTATTTAAAAAATCTTAAAGGAAAGCAGCCATCCACAGAGTGAGCCAGAAATATCTATTTCCTCCCTTAAACAGTTTTATCTGATTTAGGTTTACCCTGCAGTACCACCATTTGAAATGTAATGCATCATTCTGGGAAATAACAGCCAACCCATAGATTGCTCATAAAAGCGAAGTGGTTAATACTTAATAGCCCAAATCAAACTTGTTTGTTCATTCTAATTTGTCACATGGGTCTTAAACTTGCTTCTGTGTGCTGATAAAATGAACCCATAACCAAGTGGCTTCTGCCTCCATTGATTACACATTTTGAGCATCAGGCATCGCTTCTTACAAATGCTTTCTAATTTTTCCTCGGTTTGCTGTTTCTCTGAACACTTTTCAGAGTGTTCAACACTGCTCCAAAACTAAAAGAACAGTTTTGTAATGCAAATAAAACCTTTTGTCAAAGAAAAATGAGAAAAATTTATCACAGCCCATTTATGCAGAAAACTCATACACCAATAAAGGGAGATAGTAAGAAAATCAG
Organism: Eurypyga helias; assembly: GCF_000690775.1. NCBI lineage: Eukaryota > Metazoa > Chordata > Aves > Eurypygiformes > Eurypygidae > Eurypyga > Eurypyga helias. Next base: position 47,145 of record NW_010235171.1, read on the forward strand.
CAGTGACTATAAATCTACCAAACAATTAAACTGCTTTTCTAGTATTTTTTCTATTAAAATACAGTTGTAATATGATTTAATAATGGACACATTGAAAATGCTGTGTCCCCCAATATGTGGGGCTCTACACATAACTTCAGAGTATTTCTAATCCTTACGCTTTCAGGGTAAGGGCATTCACTTGACCATCAGCTTGTGCTTAAAGGCTGCTCACTGAAAATACGTGCTTTCTTGAGAGGGCACCATTGCCACTACTGGTTGCTTAACAGCTCCACAAATCATATTTTTCCTGGGGGTGTATCTATTTAAAATTAAAGGCATGAAATTTTAAAATATTACGTCCAGGTCGCACGCATATACCCCACCCATCTGTATATAAAACTCAATCATGTAAATTCATGGAGTCCCTTGCCCAGTAAGGCCACATAAACACACTCCATTATTCACAATTTAAGCAAAAACCCCTTTTAGATAGTTATATTAATCATTGATTGGAACTTTGAAGACCTCAGAGCTAGTAACCCAAAACCTGCCTCAAAGTAAAAAAAAGTGGATGTGGTAGTAGTTAACGTTAAGGTGGAATTCTTCTGATTGAACTATTTATCTGGTAGTGTTTCAGATAATTAAACTGAGCTTTAAGTAATATGAAAGGGTATAGTCATGGTCAGTTTTTATCTTCTCGCTCTGCAGGGCTGTTGGGACTTGAAAATTATATGCAGGCAGGTTTGGAATGGGTCCAAGGTAGACCACACCGGACTGAGTAACATCTGGTGTGTAGGGCTCAGGTTTTTTAAAAGTGTGTCTGGACAGCTGTAAAATAGAAATGACATACATCTCCGACTAAAGGCTATACGTAAAGTTGGCAGCAAGTTAATTGTATGTTATTTGGAAAGGCACTGTTCTCGTCTCAAAGCTGGGTATAACCATCCTGGAATATGTGCAAAGACATTCCAGTTGCGCTGTAAAGAATTTATTTTACATCAAGTGAATGAGAAATACTTGTAAAACCTTCATCTTTGACTAGCATTTTTCCTGCCTCTCTTTCATGTTTAACAAGTTGAAAAAAAAAAAAAAAACAGTTCTAAGACCTTGGTCTGGCCCCAGGACGTTACCAACACAGACAATATATAGATGACTGCAAGGGCCTACAAGGAAGCTGGGGGGGACTTTTTACAAGGGCCTGTAGTGACAGGACAAGGGGTAATGGGTTTAAATTGAAAGTGGGGAGGTTTTGATTAGATATCAGGAAGAAGTTCTTCCCGGAGAGGGTGGTGAGGCACTGGAACAGGTTGCCCAGAGAAGCTGTGGATGCCCCATCCCTGGAAGTCTTCAAGGCCAGGCTGGATGAGGCTTTGAGCAACCTGGTCTAGTGGAAGGTGTCCCTGCCCATGGCAGGGGGGTTGGAACTGGATCATCTTTAAGGTCCCTTCCAACCCAAAGCATTCTATGATTCTATGATTCTATGACTTCAGAAACTGTTAACATGGCATGAAGTGCTGATATATATCAATCTAGTCACTTTTGAATTTAAAGTTATATTTTTTTTTACTCTAAGTTTTCAGATAAGAAAGACTGTTCTGTAAATTGTAATGTACAAGCAACATCTCCCATAAGTAGGCTCTGTACCTTTCTCCATCCTAGTGTTTAAAGATGACAGTGGTTTCTCCTGTGAATCCATAAAATCGTCTGCCTGTAGATTAGAGCAAAAGCCAGGGGAAAACATGTGAAACATTCTCTCCTACTCATCACCTTAGAGGCCCACAGGCTGCTGCTGAGAGTGAACCTCCCCAGCTATCCACTGGTTTGGGTGCCCAGCTAAGCTCCGGTTGTGGTAATGACGTCCCATCAGTATTTCAATTGGGCTGCAACCTGCCAAGCCATCAGTACTCCTTGAGACTGTAAGAGCTGAATCCTTTTCCTTCTTCTTTGCATACCATACAGTTGTTTTTTCCAAAAGACTCCCTGCATGTTGTCACCTGCTGCAGGCACCACCCCCAGCCAGGCAAAAGGCCGGGCTGTACCACCCCGTGAGGGCAGCTGTATGCATGCACACCAGCAACCACGGCTGCTCACGGCTGGCTGGCTGGAAGCCACTTGGTGAAGGTTTGTAACTGGTTGCTTTTACAAACAGTCGTCCTGGAAAATTCTGAGAGACACCCCAGGACAAAGCACCTGTGAAATACACTTACTCCAGAGATATTTTTTTCATTTAACAGCATCTGAAACCATTAAGTCAGCAAGTAATAGTGTTCCTGAAAATGGAAAAAAATCAGCCAAACCATTTTCCTTCCAAAGTCTGAAACATAATTCCTAGGCTGTGAACATCGCCAATTTTCATCCCACAATTACATTTTTGCTCGTTTTAAAACTAAATCTATTGCAAACTGCGACTGAGATTTTACAGCACATCAACTCTGTGTTCAAAATTCAGCCAATAATTCTAATACAACAGATTTCTTATAATAGGGAAAATGGACCTTGAACACAAATGGTTTATGTTAAAAAAGGGCGTAAAAATGGTTAAGTAACTCTGTACAATAGGAATGCTTATTGCAAAGGTACAGCAGGGAGAAGTTAAAATGCAAGAGCTAGAAATGTTACGATTTTTTCTTCAGAGCAGAAGATTGCCTGTGGAAACAGGCCACTGCCCAGCAAAACATTTCAAGTGACCAGGGTAAAGGATGTGCAAAAGTTTCGCTATCAACAAATGAGGCTTTGTAACAGGTCCGGCAGATGCTGAAATGACAGCCGAGCAGTGCCACCTCATACCCATTGTCTAAGAGGCAGCGAAGGACTGCAATGAGGAGAGCTACGGGACTGAAAGGTGAAAGAGCGGGTGCACAGAACAGCGTGTGCGACGGTGCCATTTGCAGTTTTCTCTTCAAAACTGCCTTGCTTGAAGCAACACCCCTGCTCTACAGAACTCTTGCAGTCATTTACGTGTAGGAGATACTGGCACCACAGCCCCAGCGCAGTATCCGTAGGCATGCTGAGCCGTACACTGTTTGCTAACATGCCTTTGCTTCCCCACCTTGCGCCGTGCGTTGGATACTCCTAATTCAGTCTCAGATCAAAATCTTCATTAAGCAGAGACAGCTACGGCCACCGTGCCTGGGAGCTGCCCGCCTGCCTGTTTCTGCAGTGCCGGTGCTGTAAGCTGCTTCCCTCCAAGCTTCCTCTGAGATGGCATGGGAGGGAAAATTCACCCCTCCTTTGAGCTCCCCATATACACCCTGTAAAAGAAGGTCATGCTTTAAAAATCTAACAGCTTATTATTTCAATGCTTTTTCACTTTTACATGGAAAATGCTATTACTTACAATGTATCTTCTCCATCTGAAAATATTTTTCCTGATTTGAAATATAGGGATCATGGAAGAGGTCCAGCTACAACCTGAAACTCAGACCAGCTTCTAAGTAACACCACGGCCAGGGGTGGCTGTGCTCTGACCTGTAATTCAAGAAAAGCTTGATCGATTTTCATAAGGCCCAAATACCTAGAAGGTCAGGAAAAAGGCAAATGTACTTCCTACAATAAATTTTGGAAGGAGTAAAAATAATGACATAAAGCCACATCCCTGGGTGCCTGTAAGTGGATTCACTCAGGAGCTGTTCGATGCAGCTGTGGGGTACTGGAGTGCAAACCAGCATCCGCCTATAGCGTGCGCTCAGGGCACACCCAAAACGGGTCACAGCCCTGAGCCTGTCTCACATCCACACTGTGGGAACACGAGCAAGCCCAAGAGAGGAGGCAACGCTTTTTTGTGACTGAATGTCAGGAGCAAATGCCTGGGCTCTCAGCAGCACAGGTCAAAGCATACACTGGCATGTACCTGCTGCACGTGGACACTGCGTTACAGACCAGCAGTCGTCCAGGATCCCTTCATTTGCTGTCCATGCTTACAGACGTTTTAGATCACATCTCTAACCAGCTTGCATGGAGTAAATGTGTCCGTGTCTTGGTGTTTTTCTATCTACCTTCCTGAGAGCGCTTCCTTAGAGCGGCCTTCCGATACCTGAAGGGGCTACAAGGCCTCTGGGAGGGGACTTTTTACAAGGGCCTGTAGTGACAGGACCAGGGGTAATGGGGTTAAATTGAAAGTGGGGAGGTTTTGATTAGATATCAGGAAGAAGTTCTCCACGGAGAGGGTGGTGAGGCACTGGCACAGGTTGCCCAGAGAAGCTGTGGATGCCCCAACCCTGGAAGTGTTCAAGGCCAGGCTGGATGAGGCTTGAGGCAACCTGGTCTAGTGGAGGATGTCCCTGTCCATGGCAGAGGGGTTGGAACTAGATGATCTATGACGTCCCTTCCAACCCAAACCACTTTCTGATTCCATGATTCTCATCCCAGCACTGTCCTTGCTCCACCTGGCCACACCTTGACTCCTCTCACAGTCCCACAAAGGAGAAGGCCAAACCCAGCCCTCCCAGCTGATCACCTGGCCAGACCAGTAGATGGGAGAGTCCCTGCCATTACAGATTTGCTCCTTTCCAACAGACAGGAGTGGTCTTTGTTACTCCCTGCAAGGACTGCAACTTTCACCTACAGAAAGCCACACGCAGGTGTAACAACTCAGGCCTCAGCTGAAGCACAGCACCGCTGCAGTGCACACCTCCAGCCACACTACGCACCTAACCAAAACCGGCTTCAAGTCAACGTAATCTGAACTCAAATCCATGCGGTAGTTTACCCAATGTAAACACGTAGTTTAGTTTAACTTCCCATTTAGCTTACGGCGGCACACACCCAGCTGCATCACCGCAGCCTCCGCCCATGAACGAAGCGCCCCGCTGCTGGTTTTCTTCCCAGTGTGGCTCTCCGTGTGCGCAGCCGTGGCTGGTGATTTCCTTGGCTACCCCTACTATGTGAACAATTTAACGAGATTACCAGGGTAATTAGTGTCCTAGCTTCATCTCTCTCAACATCCATACTTACAGTGGTTAATAACTACATTTAAATAGAAGCCTGGCATGTGAGTTTTCAAAAAACTTTTATTCTCTGAAAACCTGAATACCGAGTTTTCAAACTAGGTGCATGGAAAAACCATGCAGCAGGTGACACAGCAACACCTCTGACTGACTTCTGCAGAACGATGCTCCGTAGACCTGAAGCCTGCTATTCAATTCCTGCTAAAACGATATTCCCAATTAATTAAAAAAGCATAGGATAGGAGGAGGAAGGTAAGACAGCACCAGAAACAATGCACTGTAGAAGTTTATGGTTGCAGGCGTAACTGTACAGCCTTCACTCCGAGGTGACGAGGCTTAGCCCAGTTTTAGCCTGAAAAGCATTACACCTTCACTACACCCCTGTGGAACCTCTCCCTCCGGCTGCCAGTGAATCCTCCGAGATACTATGATCAGGCACAGAGCAATGTCTCCAGCCCAGCGTGCAGTGTACAGACCATCACGTGTCCCATGACCTCACAGGCACCTTCGGAGCACGTTCCTCACTGGGTTTGTTTTGGAATGTCGCAGCAGGCTGGCATTCAAAAGCATCCTGGGTCTCCGAGCTTCACGAGCACACGTCAGATTTGTCCTCCAGACAAAAGTCTTGTGCACAGCTCTGCTCTGGGGAGGGCTCCCTCACAGTGAGCAAGCACAGCAAGTTTGGATATCCTATACCTCATCAAGATGATGGTTTATCAGGACTTAAACCTGACTATACCTCATAAACATGTCTTTTCAAAGAGCCACTCATAAACTGGAAACAACACATCCTGCAAAGGGGAAAGTGTGGCCTACAGTTAACTTATTTATTCCTATCTAACATACTACAGACGTCCTGATTTTTACAGCATTACATGTTTTGAACCTTTTCAGTAAAGTGGAGGTTTCTCATTTCAGCCTAACTGCTGTTAATCTGTTCCAAATGTTAACATTGCAAATAAGGTCTGGTTACCATCTCTGCCCCAAGTCGATAATAGGAACAGAGCTGATCAGCATCTGGTTTAGTTCAGAGTACAACTTGCTGCCTAATACTGCAGAATTTGGGTTGGAAGATCGTTGCATTTCATGAACACCACAAAACAAAATTAAACTAACAACACTCACATACAGTCATGTGTCATTATTTATTGCTCTATAGGCTTGCTAAAGATGGAATATCGCATTACTAATTTTGGCAAATTCCAGCACACATAAACAGGCCAAAACCTCTTAACATAAATTATACCAGAGCTGCCTAATAATTAAAAAAATTCAGTCACTTACTTCCCAGACTTGTGATGGAAAAATAGTTTAAAAATAACAGAAAATTTTAAATCAGTTTCTTATTTTGTCATGCACTCCGAACATCTGAATTGTTATGTGTCTGATTCATTGTGAGGTACTTGGCAACACAGCACTTTCAATATATAGAAAACTATGGTTATAAATGAAAATGGTCTAAAATAGATTTATAGAATACAAATTAGTATTTTAAAGAAATATAATCATTGACCTAAAACTCCCAACACCAAGTTGATGTATAGATCAACATAAAACCTCCTGCTGAGTTAAATCAGAGCTGAATCCAACGCTCAGTATACAGAATAATTCATCTCAGGATTAGCTGTGACTGCTCTAACATTCAAAACCACTTCTCCTTTTTACTTTCAAGCACCTTTTATACTTTATTTCAAATTCCTTCACTGTGTGATCCATCATTTTGCAGCTGATCATATAAAAACACTTCATACACCATATTTCATTTCTCCTGTTAATCTAAATGGCAGATTATCCTTTATAAACTCCATGAAGACTACAGGATCAAAAACTCCTGACATGTATAGAAAATAAACAATGAATAATTAATGAAACTTTTAGGTTAGCAAGACAAGGTAACTTACATCCATCAACTCTTCGTATTAAAGTTCAGTTTGAGCAAAAAATTAATAACCATCTCAAATATTAAAAGACCATTTTTTTAAATGAAATGTGTAGAATACCTAAAACATCTGGAGCCTGTATAAAATGTACACGAATTCTGCCAAATTTACCCTACACTTTCCCGTCACCCGATGCACTGACTGGGGTGACCCATATGACATAAATTACTTGTTACCTGTGAGAACTGACTGGACACCGAAATTATTTCTTTCCTCAGACAGCTTGATCAGCCAACTAGCAAGATAATACATATGAAATTAAGGGGGATAAAGCTGCTAAGCACTGTATTAATTTCATGGCAACACCTACGAGCAGTGATTTTTTGGGCACATCAGATTCCATTGATCCTACTTGACAGTTGAGAAATCGGAAACAGAAAAATCCCAAATTACTGAATTGCATCATGTCGCAGAGCCAAGTCGGTAACAAAACTCACAGTGACGGGCTGCTCCATGCTAGTCACACTGTCCACGTTTTAGCAAGACCTCTCATCTTAAGAGATTGACTAACTCCCCTTCCACCTCACAAAGGGAAAAATACTTAATGAGTGATTATTTCCAGCAAACTTACTTACTTCCTGCACACAGATTGCATCAGAGAGATTTTTAACTGCTTAAGAAGGAAAAAAGATGTGTCCAGACAAGTTTTTTTCTCTCAAAATGCCGAGAGAAGCCAGACTTAACGAGGTTGACCCATCTCTCCACCTCCTACTGACTCCTACAGAAGCAAGGACCTCTCTTCGCACCTTTCCCTTCCCTTACACTCCTTAGAAGTAATTTTCCACATATTGTTTACACAATACAGAACTTAAATTATCAGAAGCACCAAAATAATTTCTTAAAGTTCTTTTTTTCTATGTTCCTCCTTAAAAAGAAACCTCTGCCAGGCAAACTTATTTCCTGGCTTCTCCCTGTTTCCATGGCCATTACCTGAGCTGCAGCCTGACCTTGCAAACCTCCACGTGTGATGACTTTCTGGGGCAACTGTGAGTGGATAACGCTGGGAACAGGCTCTGCAGAGAACACAGGTTTCATAGGGCAGCTGAGCCTGTACTGCCTTCTCCCCCGTGTTCACCTGGGTATCACTGCTTCTCTCACTCTTGAGGACAGAGCCAGCCGTGCAGGAGCTTCCTCTCACCAGCCACCTCTCCCTCCTACCTCCGCCTTGACGCTGCTCTGAAAAAGGAGTGATGCTTCCCCTCATGCCTCCCCCCAAGAGCAGCCCCGACTCAGGCGGTGTCTCCTCCTCCAGAGATGAAAAGATGACGGCCAGGAGGAGCCATGCCTGCTGCTCCCACAGTGAGCTAGACAGAAGGGGGAAGGCCGCAGGGAACAGAGCTGCCCAAACCCGCAGCGAACCCTGAGCTTTCCCTTGCTAGGTTCTGTTGGACAGAGAGCTGTGCAGAGAGAAGGCAGACAGGCTGCTCAGGGTCACCAGCCCACCTTTGCCTTTTCAGACATGGGCAGAGCTCCATAAAATTGCCTATTTCGGGCAGCTGCCTGCGTTGCCTGCTGTCCTGAGCCTCCTCGGGGCTCTGAGAAACCACTCACATCCATACAACACAGAGTACACGAGCCAGCAAAGAAAGGCAGCAGGCACCGAGGGCAGATTCGGGTTTTCCTTCCCATGTGAAGTTCCAGCTAAGACGCAAGTTACTTGATTATTTTTAATGCCTCTGAGCCACTGTATGTTCAATGAATGGTAAAGGCCACATCCCCGTTATGAAACGTAGTCATCAGGATCCATAAAAGCCAGATGCTTTCCACAGAAAAGCATTTGTTTCACTGGAGCTTTATCAGGGTTGGGTTTAATTTAGGGAATTTTAGTGAGAGAGAAACCCAACCTATCAAAGCTAATTGGCCAAACTCTCCTATTGAGTTCTCCCATTTTTCTAACCGTCCGTGGGCCAGAGACTGACTCAGCAACATGATGGTTAGGTCACTTGCTGGGAATATGAGAAACTCAAGCTCAAAGTCTCTCATAATCAGGTAGACAACATCAACCTCCATCTCCTACAACCCAGGGAAATGACTCAGTCATTAGGTTACTGGTAATCCAATGTGGAGTCAACACTGTGGGTATGGCTTTTTCAGCAGTGAAAAGGGTTTTTTCTACTATGGAACAAAAACAGAAGTCAAACCTCAATTTTATTGTAAAACAAAATTCTTGTGTTCCGGCCAGTCCTCAGCAATATCACTTCCCATTTAAATGGTCTTCATTCAGGGTGTTTGTGCTCCCCTCCCTCCCACCCCCATGGTGGCACTTGAGGCATTGGTTCCACGGCTTTCTTTGGATCACTGAGGAGCTGAGAGCAGGCGGACATCCTCCTGAGACCTTTGACTCCTGTTGCATTTACCTGAAGCGATCAGAAATACGTGAACATAGCCAATATCTGGCAGCCTTCTGGTATTTTCTGTTCACTGCCAAAGAACACACCCGCAGTTCTCACCCACCACTGGAAAGAGAACAGGACAAAACAACAGAAAAACCACTACCCTGACCTGAGCAGACGTCATCCCTCGGTTCTCGTGCGTGTCGCGGTTGGCCACAGCACATGGAGAGAAACCCCCAGGAACCACCACAGAAGATGTAACTGGTGGGAGGTAACCGGTGAGAGACTGCAGGAATGGACCGAGCATGAAGACAAAAGACCGTATGGCTCCAGAGCCCAGGTTTTCTTACACCTTCTCTATTTCAAGTAGTCCTTTTACCTCACTAACTTCTACCACTGCCAGTCTCTGCAGCCTTTCAAATGTTGTTCTCACTGCCCCAGTCACCAGCCACTTCTGTTCCTTTCTTCCTACCATTTTACACATCGGTGGCCATCTATGAAAAGGCACTTTTCAGTTGCTTACAGATTCAGAGCCAGGGCGATTTAGCCAACTCTCTATTCTGCTTCCACTTAGGCATCTGGCAAATGAAGGACTCAAAAGAAAAGAAAAGAAGTTGGTGCCTAAATTTAAGAATCGACTCCATGTCTAAGCACTTAAGCACTTAAATATGTGGTCTGATTTTCAAAAAACTTTGGACTCAAAAAAGTGCCAGCAAGGCCAAATGGGAGCTGATGACTTGGAGAATTCCATTCCTTATTTTGTTGCCTAAACAGCAATCCAGGAATAGGGCCCAGGAGCTCATTTTAAATGAAGTATTTGTATGTACGCTGGCTAGTGCTGGAGGGTGTAAGTCGAATCATTGATCCTCTCTCAACTGGCAAATCAGTGGCATTTTTGAAAAAGCACTATTTGTATTATTCAGGCATTCAGAAGATTGAATAGGGCAGCTGGGCACTGAAAGGACACGAGAGAGGTTGCTCTTGTCCTAAGGCAGGCGTTAGGCCTGGGTCAGAGGCCGCACCGCCTTGGCACAGAAGGGCGAGGTGCTCCCAACCCGAACACGCGTACGACGCTGCTCCCTGCACTAACCTCAGCCGCCCACTGGCCCGTCAGAGCCCTACGCCCAGAAACACACTTTGTTATGCAGTCAGACAGCTGAAACATGGGCCCCCACCCGCCAGAAGGAACCTCCTTGGCGGAGGGCTTTTTCTTCAGCAAGCCTTCCGCAAAACAAAGGGGCTAAGGAAAAACAGACACGAATCTCCTGCTAGGCTTCTTCATCCAATTCCCTCCCAAAGTGATGGTATCACGTATCGATTTGCTCTCAAAGTTACTCCCAAACGGCCACATCTACATCTCGGCTTTACTGAGAAGATGGTTTGTACATGGAAAAGCCTTGATGTTCCCTGAAACTGCTCTGATAATAGGTGTAGCTGTTTCTTTCATACAGCTAATCAGGCCCAAAATTACCTGAATATGGGAGCTTCCCAAGAGGAGTAAACGATCTCTATTAGCAAAGGCTCCTTTCTCGGTCTGGGCGGTGCCCACACTTAACTAAATCAAAGTTTACTTAAAAGCGTATTAGAGCTTTTGGCTCCACACAAACGTCATATTTCTGGGAAGTTTTGATCAAAAAGCTTGGCGTGGCTACAATTACAATATTGTTACAAGTCACTAAATGTTATTGATATGTTTAAAACAGAAATCCTGTGTCCATTTTATAGACGATTTATCTCAATTGCAGGCAGCAAGACCAAGGTATTTTGAGGTTTTTCAGAATTTTCATCCTCCCCTTGAATCTCTCAAACTTATTTCCAGCTTACAGAAAAGCCCACTAATAATGCCCAAGCAGCCCATACAATCATCACTCAATAAAAACAAGTAGAGCAATAACAACGTTGACTACGGAATCGAAAGGACAGACAGACCTATTAATAATTTTTCATGGTTTTCATTCTTGATTCTAACTTAAACAGAAAAAACTGCAGCAGCTGTCCACTGGGTAGTTTTCTTACGCCGCTGCCCACACCGTGATCTATCCGCATTTAAACGACTTCCAAAGTCTGAGCTGAAACAAATGTTCTCAGACGGCCAGTGACAGTTTTCAGTGTCGTATCTGTATTTAATGGAATAAAAGAACCAAACCAACTTGTCAGACACACCACTGTGTCAAGCTCAATTACCTAAATAAACAGAGGTAATGGTTAATTTTACTTGCTGCTCACTTTTTTGAAACTTCCTCTGTGCTGATTTCTGCAGTGTCTTACCGGGAGGATTACATCTGCCTGGTTTAAAGTTTCACTTCCAAACATTATGTCCAAAACCTAAAAGCTTGCTACAGAAAAAAAGCTGCATAAATTTGGGAAAAGATCCCTCATTCTTTAGGGAAAATTAGCCTTGATCCTAAGAGGAATCTTATTTAAGCAAGCCCTGACTGCGGGACAAGTAGTGCTTCTATAGCCGACGCAACAGGTCATGACCTGCCGTGACGGAGGCCCAGCAGGAGCTTTTCCCAAGTGAGCAGTCCCTCTAAATGTGTCTTTCTCCATGGGTAGCCCTCAGGCAGATGCCTACGTGCTAGCCACATGGCACAAGGCACTCTAACATCAACAAGGTCACACTGAAAGCAAAACACATAGGGATGAGGAGAAAAACATTCTTGCGCTACAATTTCGTATTTTTTTAGATACAGCCTTACACCTTCCATTATTTATGCAATGCTACACCGCAGCGTATTTCGTCATCTTCTACAGGAAGAGAATGACTGGACCTATGCTGAAAAGGTGGCTCTTCCTCCCTCAAGCCATCCCTCTGACCTTGGATAAACGGCCTCCCATCTGGAAGCGTTTTCCCCAAGTTATTCACTCCACGCTCTTTCACACACGCACACAAAAAGGCCCAGTGACTGTGAGAACGATGCTGCAGTCACCACAACACCATGAGGAACAGGCCTTTTCATACATTTGCATGGATAAAATCCACTCCTTACGCTCTTTGCCAAGCATCCACAAAGGAGCCAAGCAGGCTGCAGGTGTCAGCAGAACAGGGCTGCTCTCCGATGTCCCTTCGCACCAAGGAGAAGGCTGATACGCTGACCTTGAGGTGTGCGCTGAAGCTAAGAACGTGCAAAACCATCACAGAGCCAGGATCAATCCCGCAAAATGACCCACTGTACCCCCAGCCTCCGCACCTAGCCCCAGGGAAACTGGTACCGCATCGGCATGAAGCTTCTGCAGGATTTCTGCTGCGCAGGGGCCAAGAGGAGGAAAGCAGAAGGGAGAGGACGGTCCCCACCCGGGGCGAAAACCTGCGGGCGTGCTCCTGCCAAGGAGCAGCCCTGCCGTCGGCGGGGTGTGTTGGGTCTCTGAGCACACCTATCTGCACAACCACCCTGCGGGCTCCGGGCGGTTCTGGTCCAGCCTAAGCCCTTTCCAGTTGCAGTGGTGCCTGCACACCCGCAACGCTCCCTCTGGGATCCTTATTCTGGGCTGTATCAGGAGAAGTGTGGCCAGCAAGCAGGTCGAGGGAGGTGATTCTGCCCCTCTACTCTGCTCTGGTGAGACCCCACCTGGAGTGCTGCGTCCAGCTGTGGAGCCCTCAACATCAGAAGGATATAGACT
>NW_010235171.1:60376-60791 GCF_000690775.1 Eurypyga helias
TTGGAACTAGATGATCTTTAAGGTCCCTTCCAACCCAAACCGTTCTGTGATTCTATGACCCTAAGAGCAGATGAATGGCGTGAGCTGTGCCACTTGCCATCGAAGTCCTGCTATGGCACAGGGGCTGAGCAGGGCCTTTCTGCTGCTCACCAGCTTTTCTTCCCTCCAGGCAAGCACTGAAGGATTGCACTGCTTCCTATGGGGGATATCCTCATCCCAGAGCACAATAAACTCACCTGTGAAGTACACCGATACGGGTTTTCCATTTCACATCCAGCAGCTGAAAACCAACTTTTTCTACCAGAGATTGGTTTGGGGGGGGGGGGGGGGGGGGTTTGTTTTTTTTTTTTTTGCAAGACATTTCCAGCAAATCCAGCTCCTGAATAGAAAATAACTGGGCATCAAAATATGCAAA
>NW_010235171.1:60801-82924 GCF_000690775.1 Eurypyga helias
TTTTAAGAGAGAAGTAGATTAATGAACATTTATTTCTGAAAACTAGTCTCTGGATTGAATCCAACTTCCAGCTGGTGCCTCTCAAGATCTGTAAGGGTGCAGTCATTCCACAATGGACTACTGACTGATTTCTAGTACTTTATTCTCCACACAGACTCAAGTATCTGTAGTTAAGCAATGGTTAGCCCTAGAACTCTATTCTGGCACTCAGCAACACAAGTAATAAGCAGTATTTCGAGATGCATTAAGCAGTGTTAGTTTTCCAGACAAAACCACATTCAAAAAGTGTTCTAACGCTCCCCCACCCTGACAGCAAGTCGAGGGAGGTTGAGAGAACTGTCCTTTCCCTGCATAGCAGCGTACGTGCATGTGGCACAGCGCTGTTTCCCCAGAACCTGCATGGTTTAGATTTTAATGGAGTGTTGGGCTAGAGCTGAATATATGGAAGCTCTTGAGTTACAAGGAGAATTATTATTGCAAACCTGACTATAGCTACAGTTGGTGTTCTTGGAAGATGAGGGTGCAAGTAACAAGAAGCTAACAACTCCATGCCAGTAAGTCAAGTTTCATTTGCTTTCCTTTTCCCCTCCCTTCCAAAGCTGGCTGAAATGCAAGTTCCACTGTAACTGCAGTGACTAGCAAACGTGGATGCCATCACAAATACAGCGATGCCAAGAGGAAGTCCTCCGTTGACTAATAACAGAGTTTCCAATAGCAACTGCAAGATATTCTGGGCACTGAACTGAAGAGATTTAGGGATATATTCTAAACAAGATGTGCTTTTTGCCACTACAGAATATGAATTGTATAACATCTGGACAAAGGGTTTTTAAGAAGTCGCCAGTAACTTGTATTACAAAAGCAGAATCGGAGGTTTTGCTGGCTCTTCAGTGACCTTTACTTCAGCAGGTAACTGCTCTCCCAACCAAGCCTCTCACCCAAGTATGGCTGCACAAAACAAAGACACAAGTATCGTTACCCAGTTCAACATTGCAAATGTCTCATGTTTTTGTTGTTGAATGAACCAAAAGGAAAACACAGCCTTTTATTTAGGAAAGGGGAGACTGCATGCTCGCTCATAATATTGTTGTGTAGCATTTGTCACTGCCGGAGCACACTACAGAACATCATCACGTTCATTTGTTAACTAAGTAACCCATTCTTTGAAAACCTATTCTCTAACGCGAGACAGCAACAGTGACATATTCCAAGATCATTTACCAGAACTGGAAAATTACTTTGATAAAGATTGCACTGTCTCACAGCTTCTCTTCTGTACCCTTTGCATGCTCAGACTGCAGGGCACTTGATACAGTTACCTCCCCTGCAGACACAGGATTTTAAACTTTTTTTTTCATTTGAACCCAGAAAACCCCCTGAATTTCCACTGCTGCGAATCAATAGTTCTATCAAAGACTGCCCATGCATTTTCATAGGGGTAATATATTTTATCTTTGAAGTAAACACAAATGTGTCAGAAATATTTGCCAGGTCGATTTGTAAGCTCTACTACGTGGGAATTATGCCAAAATACATGCACAAATCAGAGTGCTAAAGAGTAACTTCAAAAAGATGCTAAGCAGTAGTGAAAACGAGAAAGCTCTAAGCAGCCAAATGAGATGAAATTTGTCATCAAATCACTGAAAACAAGAAACAGAACCAACCTCCTTACAGAGAAACTGATACACCACACGCCCAGTTCTGACACTGTTAAAAGTCGCCTCTGAATAAAACATTATACACGACACTTTCCAGCAGCACAGACACTGCACTGCTGGTTTTTAATCCCTAAAATGTTATGCACCACAAAGTGCTTTTAGTCTACAGCACAGCTTCTCGCCGTTTTTAATTTCTGAATGCAACCAAGTTATTCGAGACGTAGGTAAAATAAAAAAAATAGAGACTAATGAGGGTTTAAAACTCTAGGTGGCACACTCATACAGTAAAAGACTATAAATCTGAGCAGAAATACATAGGTTTACCTATGGTATTTTCTTGGTTTTCCACCCAAAACATAAATAGATAATCTGCAAATACTGTTCTGAGGCCAGTTTGTGAATTATTGTTACAAAAGGATCTGCACTATTTCCACAAGTTAGAATCATGTGATTTAATATAATACTATGCAGTATTTGCAGTTTTGTATTTCAACAGTACTGAATTCATCTGAGACTCCTTAAACAATAAAGTCTCGTGGCATAGCACCCATCCTGTCACACTGTCATACTCCGACCTACTTCCTGGATAACAGGAATGAGGTAACTACACAGTCTCAGGCAACAACCAGTTCAGTTATGCACATTTTCAACCTTGGAACTCACAGGGGAAGTTTTTGTTGCTCCTTTGTTTTTAAGCAGAAGCTCAGCTTTGGTTTATTACATCAAGTCCAGAGCCATAAAAAGGACATGTTATAGACAGCCTTTAACCTACCCATATACCGCCCACGGAAGGCAGTAGAAAATCTGAAATTCAGATTAGCTTTGCTGGTGCTAAGTCATGAAAATGACACTGCAATATTTTTATTGGAATTTGTCAAGGGCATGTTGCTGCTGTTATGCCATCTTTCTGAAGCCACTGTAAAGGCAATGACAGCCATGTAACCAAACTGCCACAGTACGCACCTGAGCAACATCCAGAACGAGGGGAACCACGAAACTGAAGAATTAGGGTGCGTGGCACAAGGCAGTCAAACAAGCTCCCTCATCCTTACGGTGCAACCTGGCTGCTGTGGAGAAGCTACTACACCACGGCGAAGGGGCACCCACACTGTAGGTACAAAATCAGTAGAGACCAGCACGCAGCCCTGCAGTCAGATGGTTTTGAAATTCATGATGCGCAACAGATGTACAACAAAGGACACGCAGAAGGAATAAAAAAAGTGCATATGCATATACTGATTGGAGAACTACGTAGACATGGAAGCATGTGCCCACAAAGCCACAGAGAAGAATGTCTTTGGCCTTAAGCCAGTAAAAGAGCCCCTGTGAAGCAAAATGCACAAACAAGTTTTCTCCATTTCTACAGTGCTGGATATCAACTCATTAATAAAACCATTATCAAGTGTATTCATAATCACTCTGTGCTGTGTGGTAAATATTTACCAGGAAGTGTGCATCTGTAGCATCCTTTCCATCTTAAACATGTAAATGTGATAAACGTGTCTAACATAAGTTATTTGTCTACATATATAAATTTGTTCATTGCCATTTGCAAGTCAAATAAACCACTCATTTTTTTAATCATTTAACAAGTTTATTTTTACAAATTATGGCTTAAAAGCAGGTACTGTAGATACAAAAATCTAAGAGACTGATGCAGCACGTCATTTCTTTGTCTTTGAGGTTAAGTTATTCATTTCAGTGGGTATTCATCCCATTTCTCATAGCAGTAATAAATAGGCATTTTACTTTTGGTAAAACATTAGACAGCAGGTTAATCAATACAAAATTAACTTTTAACAGCACTGCAGTAATGTAACTGATTGGTCATTACAGGTTCATCATGGAGCTGGAAAATTTAATATTGGATCTCTATGCCAACCTAAGATTGAGTGATTTGCAGGGTCTCCAACATGTCTTCCACTGCCTTCAAAGAGTATTTCGTTTCTTTCTTACTGCGACCTGCAAACTAAACAACAACAACAACAGGATTGTTATGCATCATAGATCAGAAATTCTGTGCATAGCTCCTGTACAAATAACAGTTCTAAACATTAGGTACCAAAAGTTTCCTCTGATTGCTACAAACGAAAGTTCTGTGCATCAAAATCTACTATCAAATAATCCAGTCATCATATAATTACTTTTTATTGTTCAAAGTAAGTGTGAGTAATAATCTTGTATTTGACTGTAACCTCCTATTACAACAGCCATTTTAGAGAGCATTTGAAATAAAAGTTTGTCTTGATAAAGAAAGATACAGCCTAATAAATACTGCTTACGGCTTCAGATTGCCTAAGACACATGCAGCCAAGTTTGGGAAAGGAAGGGGTAGAAGGGTAGGAGATGCTGATCACCCCACACTGACCTCAAAAGGGTTTTTCTAACTGGACTGACAATTTCCATCACTCATCAGCCATATCTAACGCAGTGGATTTACTGACTAGGTCAGTCTACAGTCAAAGTAAACTCTCAAACATTTTTAATACACCTGTATTAAGGAGTTTTGCATTTGGTGCTGGGAGGGAGGGTAAAGAAATTACAGAAGCAGTTAACTATAACTTGCTGCTAGTAAAACAGCCTGTTCTCTACCTATATGTTAATATCTAAACACTCAATAAATTTTCAATTTAATGTTTTTTATTTCAAATACCAGTGGTGTCTCACATAGTTAGTCCTTGATTTATAATGTGTCCCTTCTCTCTTGTAATTAACTGAGTTTAGCAAACGCTTCATGACCTGTTAAGAAAGATTAAGTCATCAAACCCAGGTAATATCACACCAGCAACAAGCTGCAGGACCTGTTAACCTGCTTTTGACCCCCAGGCCACAATCCAATATCGGGATTCCCAATCAGTACTGAGTTCTTAAAAAAGTTGTTTTGGCACAGAAAACGAAATGCTATTTCAAATTAAATAGAATGAAATGTTGTTATTGTGACAACACTTTACAGTTAAGAGACGTACTGCAAACACCGTATTTTCATATTTCATACTGCTAGATGATGAACTGACGTGCCATGTTTTGACTCTAGTAGTAAGTATAAACCCATTCTTCAGGTCGTGCGGTTTCCATAGTGAGCTGCAACAGTCAACCTCAGAGGAAAATCATAGATTTCTTACGCTCTCCCAGGTGAGAGAAGTAACTTTTGCTTGGATCCGACTGAATAAAATGTCCTCTTTTTGTTCACACTAAACAATAGTCCCCCAAGCAGATACTTTGTGAGTCCAAATCCTTTCATAAAAACAAGCAAATGAAAAAACAGAACTCAAAATCTTTGACTGAAAAATTGCTTCAATTGAAAGCATTCAGAGATTTCAATGCAAAGCACAGAAGCCTGAATGTACTGTGGTCAAAAAGCACGCCTGGTAGGACATGCAGAAAGCACGCAGAGGAAAGCTTCGAAATAAGAAGAATTTTACTTATTTTATTTCTCTTCAGGGACACTGAAAGCAAAACTGACATGAGATATTAGTTTAAAAAAAATGTTACTTGCTAATTTCAAGAGTGGTTGCCTTCACGATACTGACGTGTCCTTTAAGCTGAACAAATAAAACCAAACTCCGCGTCATAACAAACAGAAGTATACTTGGAAATGTAATCACTTCAAATTTGCCCTGACGAACAATTATTTTGTCTATTCTGCCATTACACAGCAATTTGACTGATTGAGCCGGAATCCGTTTCTTAAAATCATGATTTAATTTTCCGTTTCCCAAATGGTTTGTAACAAAATCACCTCTCCAACCATAAATACCATGTGGATTGCTAACACAGAAGAATTTAGCAATCTACACAAGAAGCATGTATCTGGAAAATTACTGTGAGTAGGATCACATTAAAGATTTTTGCGAGCATTAATCAAACTTGCCTGCCTCTGCTGAGACGCTTCCACCAGAGGACATGCTAAACCAATTACCTAATTGACGAGCATTAGGTGGCCATATTTTGTTTCGATGCTGAAGTAACTGTGACTCATGTCCTCAGTGAGAACAGATACACGTTCTTCACAAGGATCTGCACACAGATTATAATCCCGTTTCCCAGCGATAAGGCAAAACTGAGCTTCTAATAATAATAAATCTAGAATAATTCTTTGAATAATGACTACTTCTCTAACATCTGAAATAAAAGATTAAAATTAAATTTTGTGGGGTTTTTTTTTTTTTCACCCGGTCAATTAAATTTAAGTGGCCTAGAGAATAATGACCTTTTTTTTCAGAGCATGTGGTAGCAGCCAGGAATTCCAGCTCCATGCAGCAGCCCTAGCTACAAAACCTTCCTGTCTTCCTTTGAAAGTTGCTCCTATATTAGGCACAGATGAGAAATACTTATCAGCACGGAGGGTTACGCATTTAACATCAAAATAAGCATATTAACCAGAGGGAGCATCAAATATCTGTCTTTTCAGAAAATTATTTAATTCAACTATATTCTGAATTCAACAATTCAACCATATTTTCCTGTACAGAAACTGCTGTACAGTCTAACCAACACTGCTGAAAGCAAGGTTTTCTTTTTACACCCAAAGACTGTTTTCTTTAAATGATAATAAACGAAAAAAGTTCCTCTAATTTCATACAGGAATGCAAAGGAAAAGCAAACATCAAGTGCCAAAGCAAACTGCCTGAATAAGAGAATAAATCGAAAGGAGGAGACCAGGAAAAATATTTCAAGTAAACTGCATCTAAAATTTTAAAAAATGCAACTATAGCCAGTGCTTAATTTGAAAAAAATAAAAGCAGTTTTCCAGAATTACTGACCAAACTGCTGGTAGTTCAAATCCAGAATGAAAATGGGGAAAGATCTCACTGTAAGACAATTGCTCAAAAATAACTTTTTGAATTAATAACTTCATATATTAAAGTCACAAATTCATATAATTTGTCTAGGAACCCAAGTCGGGATTCTAAATGCATCTTATTCTCTAGAACATGACCACAGGAAAAATTGCATTTAACAATGTAAGAAGGTCCAACTAATAAAACAAGTCAATGCCAAACTCAACAAGCTCTTAAGGCTCTTATTACACTTTACAAAGCGCTTTGGATAATGCAAGGAAAGTGGGGAGGATTTATAGAGATAATATAAGTATCTAGCTTAAAACTTGGCTAGACAACCTTCCACTAAATGGAGGAATGCTGTAAGGGCTTCCACTGGCACAAGCAATCAAGGATTCATCCCTAGGTCCAAATGATGAAAATTTCCAACCGCTCAACACCCCCAGGGAGCCACAAATCAGTACTGACTCACAGGGGAAACTGCCACCTACTACATCACCAAACACCATCTGCTGCAGCAGTTGGATGTCATAAGTCTCTGACACAACAGGCACGCTGGAGTGGCCAAACCCTTCCGCAGTCATGGAACAAGCTCGGGAGGGTTGGGCTGGGGCAGGCCTGTCCAGCTGCAGTCATTGGAGCTTCTTGTGGTACTTCTGTGAAGGGGATGTTCACGCCACTTGCTCGCCAAATCCTATTGAGAGCACTTACATTTTATGTACAGCTCAGTTCCCCCTGTGATTCCACTCAGGTACGGTGTTCGTCATTTTATGTCCCAAACAGCTAAAAAGAGCAGCTGAAATATGCAACGTATCACAGAAGTATGAAGTCACAACGAAGTTATGAAATGTGTTTTAAATATATGTGAGTCATGTTAACGTGACTTGTTCTGGTAAGCATCAACCAAAAATGCTTAACGAAGGATCCAAAAGAGCTTTACAGAAACAGCGGAACTGCACTTTCCAGTAAAAACCGCACCAAACCAACCCCGCCCCCAAACAGAACCCCACACCCAGAACGCCCCCCAACACTACCAGCACTCCAAATACAAGTCGTATTTCCTTGGAGCTATTATGATGCCAACAGAAAGCCATGTGGAGAGGGGAAAAAAAGATTAAAAAAAATCAAAGGCCAGCTGACCTGGCTGTGAGTCAAGTAACTATAAACTGTTATAATTAAACTTGCATTGTATTTAGAACCAGGAGATGTCCATTTCTAGGTCTTAATCTTGGTACGTCACCACTCCACAGCCAACACTGCGTTTACATTTCCATCCCGAGGCACCCTGAAAGGGGCTCTTCCCCGGAAGTGCCAACACGTCTCTACTGGTGCTTTGAACTGGAAACTTCAGGTGTAATATTCACTTAAACATTTTTGTTAGGATAGAAAACATGGAATAATAGTATTCACTCAAAATTCACACATCTTTTAAAACCTGTTTTGTTCTATCGATGGTGAATCCACTGTGTATTCTGATCTTCAAGGGGGATTTGTTCATTTGTTTGTCTAAATCCTGCGATACTTGGGTTTTCCATCAATCCTGCGCTTACTACTGAAGTCAAAAGAACTCCTCCTTGTTTATGGGAAATCAGAAAAAGTGGTAATTCATACACGCCTTTCTGTCATGAGCAGGCAAATGGTTTATTAATGAAAAGCAGGGAGTCATTTAAACAGCAAAACAGAGAAATAAACTTTAGGCACACAAGTATAAAATGCTTAATTATGTCCTCAGGGATACAATATTCTTCACTGTAAAGTACAGTCAGAAGGTACAGGGCCAGTCAGGGGAAATGGAAAATACTTTGAAGTTGTCATGCCTCAAAAAGACGTCAGCCACAAGAAGCTGCACTCTTGGCAGTGCATGCACATACAGTGCATTTAGAAAACTGCATTGGCCATAAAAGAAAACCTTAATTTAATTCCGTAATAGATGGAGCTGGACAAAAGGCCATTTGGCAGTATCAAATGTGAAACAGTAGCAGCAAGAGAAAAACTAAATAATGGGTTCTGATACTGAAATATTATATAAAGAAAGGAATGTTGCATGTACATATATATTATACACACTCCGCATTTAATACCAACGTTTTTGCTCAGAAAAAGTTCTGGGGAGAAACGGACAGCACAATGTTGATGTTCAGGATTACTTATACATAAACTTTGATTGGCAGAACATTAAGAACAGCTGTAAGTGTCAAACAGACACTACATTTGGGACACACGGACAGCAGAACCTATAAACTAGCACCTGGTTTCATTCATAGTTATGGAAAAATACAGAGGTTTATATTACAAAAGCAAATATAGATGTTTATGCATAACTTTTCAAATAGCCAACTCCTAATGACTTCAGTAAGCTTTGACTCTGGAGTACAAAGTCTAGATTTTCACAGTTCATAGGCATTTTTCTATAGAACTATGCAAAACCAACTTCAGAGACAATTACTAAGGTAATTATTAGGAAAACCATTAAATATTATTTTGAAAGGTGAGAATAAACTGAAGGAAAATAAAACTTTAGAATTTTCATTTGTTTTCTAGTAAAACCGAAGTAGATGACCAAGTCACTCTAAGAATTAAGACATACCAAGTTTTATTAAAATAACTTAGCCATAGAACTTTGTCTGGAAGTCAACATTACACTAGTGTACATTCGGTTAACGTTAGAAAATAAATCTGTTTAAAGCTTATCAGTAAATAATAGTAATTACTCATTGTAAAATATCAACCTTATATTAATTAAGGCTTCCAGGAAAGCAAACAGAAGTAAAAGGCAAAAAATCCAAGCAAATTACGGTGATTTACATGTCATATCTCGCCTTCGGAACAGCAGTTGTTACAAGTGCAAAGAAGTACAGAGCACGGTGTATCATAAAAGAAAGACGTACTAACCTGGTATGCTCTATTTATTTGGTTAGCGGCCCAGCTGGCGTATTTCATATTATCTTTTTTCATTTTTGCACTTGCTTTTGGATTGGAAGCAATATGGCTGGCAGACTAGGAATACAAAAATAAAACCAGTGTAACTATATGTGCATGAAATAAACCCACAGCATTCAGCACCTCTGCACTTAGAGCCCCAGCGATAGCGGAAAAAGAGAAAAAAAAACCCAAACAGCTACTAGTAAACAGCATCCAAGTAAGAATTAGCTGAACTTTTGTAACAATTTAAAACATTATCCCACTCTGCTCAGCAGTTGTGAGGTCACACCTGGAATACTGTGTTCAGTTTTGGTCCCTGCTATTCAAAAAAGACGTGGACAGGCTGGAAAGGGTCCAGAGAAGGGCCACAGAGATGATCAAAGGACTGGGAAGCCTGTCATATGAGGAACGGCTGAGAGAACCAGGTTTTTTCAGCCTTGAGAAAAGAAGGTTTAGGGGAGGCTTTATCACCACGTTCAAGTATTTAATGGGTGGCTACAAAGGAGATTTAGACTCCTCTTTTACAAGGAGCCACATGAAAAAGACAAGGAGTAATGGGTACAAGTTCCTCCTGGGGAGATTCCGATTGGACACAAGAGGAAAATTTTTCACAGTGACAGCAATCAGCCATTGGAATCATCTCCCCAGGGAAGTGCTAAATTCCCCAGCGTTGGACACTTAAGACTCAGCTGGACAGGGTGCTGGGCCATCTTGTCCAGACCATGCTTTTGCCAAGAAAGGTTGGACCAGATGATCCTTGAGGTCCCTTCCAACCTGGTATTCTGTGATTCTATGATACCAGGAATTGGTTGATCTAATTAAAGCTAAATAAGACTTCAATTCAGTTAATCCCATTTGCTTCTCCTAAGGTGAGAGTTATGAGTTGGTTTTCCCCATTATATTTGCTACCAGAGATGATATAAAGTACATCACTTCTGTGTCCAAAGTGCTGTTGAAAACATAAGTTTTTTCCCCTGTGGCATCAGAAAGTGCATTTTAAAAGCACGTAAGTCTATCTATGAACTATGCCCATCCTCATCTGAAAAAATGAAAAGGTTATTTAAGAACCATTCTCATCTCTCAGGACTTTCCCACTGTTGTAAATAAATTAACTTCACAGAGAATCATTGCTACTCCCTGCCAGAACATCCTGCTGAGTGCAAAAGTACTCGAATGCAAAGAACCACAGAACCCTATTCTCACCCATCAATGAAGAACCCCCAGAGATTTTAAAAAGGGGTGTGGAAGCAAATGTCTACATGAATACTAAATTTCAAATTCAAAGAATGTTCCTGTACATATTTCCCTGAAAATACCTGCAGGAAGGAGAGAGGAGTGGGATTGACAAAGAAGCAGCCTCTGCAAAGTCAGGAACACATTCTCTGAAGCCATGCCTGCATGAATTGAATCTGTGACCTAGTTCAGGGTCCTAAGATGAGGCATCACGCTCTGGTTTCCTGAACTTGATGAATTACTGACCAGTTTCCCCAGCAGATATGACCGAAAGTCTTTATGGAGAATCTACCAGGGTTGTGGACGTTCTCTGGGGACTACAAACGCTGGGCATGTCTGTCAAGTACAAAAAGCAGCAGCCACAGCAAAACCAGATCCTAATGCCTGGAAACAGCATTGCAAAGAAATTAGGAGCCAAAAGATAGGAACAGAAGGAGCGATGGCGAGCTGTGCTTGCAAAAGCCACCTAGAGAATCTGTAACAGCAGCCAGACGAGCAAAAACAAAGAACTGAAACAGAGCCTATGTGCATTTTTTGCAGTAATGACGTTGCATTATGCAAATCAGGGTCTGTGCATGTGACCTTCAGGCACTGCCAGAACTAAAAGTTTCTCAAATGCTTGGGTTAGCCCAAGGTTACCAAACAAATCACCACAGACAACAGGCTCTAAGTCTGCTTTACAGACTGGCAGTAACAGGCAGGACAAGATCTGACAGAGGACAAGCGAAGATTGGCCACCATAAACCCCCAGGCCTGTTCTAGAATCAGTACAGAAGTCTGTATGTACACACACCTTACAAATCAGTTTAGGCCAAGAAACAGGCTTGCTACAAAATTTAATACTAAAATGCTATATGACCTAAGGACAGCAAGGTTTTTTCTCCTCCTTGAACATACAATCACCAACCCAAAAATCTCTGCGGATGGGCTAACATTAGGTCCAAGTTTCCCTGAGTCTTAAAGGTGATGCCTAACGAGTCCTTGAAAGGAAGCCCCTATTGCTTGGTGTTTATAGGAAGTCTCAGAGTTATCTGCCTGATGCATTTCTGTAAACTGCTCCCCTCCCAAGAGGCAAAAAGGTAGCCTAGAATTCTAAAAAATAATGTGTGTAACTTTTCTGGTTTTGTCCCTAAAAAGATCTAATATCTAAAGGAAGATCTTCAATAGAGGCCTCAGTGCTCAAGGAAACTGAAGAACTAGTGCCAGTACACACTACCCGTAGTTACTGTAGTCATGGCCACACTCAAGCCAACAATGCCGTGCAGGCTAAAGACTAAAGTTGTATCTAGAAACTGGCATGAGAAAAAAAAACAAAGGGAAAACAACAGGCTAGTTTAAAAAAAAAAAAAAACCACACACCCCAGAAAAATAAAAACAAACAGCCATCATAGTGTTGGCACTCTTCAGCAGTTCACCATCTTGCACAGAGGAGTATGACCTTAAATCCTTTTTCAAGTTACCTTCATGTGCCAATAATTATAATTCTTTGGAAAACATGGGCAAGACTTAAAGGTTAAGAGCACTTCAATTACGGCGTACTTACTGGCATAAAATTGTCTACACTCAGTATTTAAAAAACAGTGTTAATAATCTGTGCTGTTAAGTTAAACCTAAAGAAAAAAACCCAGCAAACAGCAAAGGATAATATACATAGATAAAACCATATTCAAAATTGTAACATGGAAAATACATAACCATGCTTACCATGTAAAGTCCAAACAGAGCTCTCATATTTCTGTTGTTAAGCTTCAGTGCTTGTGCAAAATACTTTCTTGATAGCTCAAGGTTTTCAAGCCCCCCTTGAGTGTATTTAACCTGTAAAAATTATAAGCTCCTGAAACTTGCACATGTCATCCATACCTGAGGCTTTCACTGTTGAAGCAAAGATATTATGAAACTTCACTTCAGGTTTGTTTCACATCAGGTGACTCCTACCAAAGGCGAAATACTGGCTTGGGAGAAATCCGAGCTCTTTTCAATACATACATTTTAAAGCATTTAACTACAGGAGGAAAAAAGCCAGCATTCATTTAATTAATTTATTGCTACAAGAATAAAAAGTGATTATTTTTCACCTATGGATAGTTACTACCTTGGGATAGTCTCTTTATACAAACTTTAAAGCTAAATTCAGCCTGCTGTAAATCCATACTAAGGCTGTATTCCCTCACAGGAATATGTACTCTTTCATCACAGCATTACACCAGTCCACGGAACAACACAATGCCTTTCATTATCTATTCAACTGCACAACAGTTTAGAAGATTAATCCACTGTTTTTCTATGCATTTTGCCTAATATTAGATCAAAAAAAGAGGGATAAATACTAGAAGACATGCTTCACAGTCTTTCTACCAGAAAGTTATTGAGACTTAAAAGTTTTAATGTACACCCAATTTTAACCAGATTAACAAAACAAATTAAATCCATTCTACGCAGTTAGCAGTATCGCTTAGGAAAAAAACAATGTACATCTGAAAAAAAGAGTGAAAAGAGCTAAAACCTCTGAGGGCTCTCTCTCGCCCCAGTGTTCTTTCAGGTGAAATTTCCTATGTGGTTTCCAAGACCGGGCTCCACAATAAGAGACCATCTATCGTAACCTCCTAGGCAGCATTGTTGTGGAAAAGTTTAACTTCTCATGTACTTAATTTGAAAAGTGCATATATATTTCAACAGGAATAGCTCATTTAAAACAAATTTTTATCTTTAATAATTCTTGCCCATATTCTTATATTTAGCTTAGTCACACTGAGTAAGAAAACAGTTTTCTTAACATGTTAAGTTCTCCGAGATGTTAACATTCTCTCTGTACTCTCTTTAATCTCCTAGGCAAAAATTAAATAAACCATTTTTATTCCATTTTCATCACTCCAGTAACTTAAAAACAGAGTATGATTTTTCTGAAATGACTTACTTCAGCATATTGCTGACAGTATAAGTGGTTGTGTGGATTAGTCATCATAAGCTCCTCTAAGCAGAAGGCTGCCTTTGCATAGCTGAGAAACACAAAAAACAGTGACAAAATGAAACAGAATATACTGTTCTTTGCTTCAGTTTCTTTACAGCACAATAAAACAAGTCTTACTTTTCCCCTCATAACTTCTCATGATTAAGAAAAATATTTTATTTTTAAATGATGTTTCAAACTTCAAGTTACTATTTTTACATCATAGATAGTCAAAAATATAGAGAAATTAATAGTATAGCTATATATGGAACAGGTCATTGAACGCATTTAACACTCATTTCTTGTAAGTAACTGCAATTTCTGACCAACAAGAGTGATGAGTAGAAACAGGCATTAGGATTCAAAACATAAGGCATTATAACATAACATAAGAGCTAACAAATAAATGACTAAGATACTGAACTTGGACTACAAAACCAGTTCTTTTTCTACAAGAAAATTCAGTTACCTGAGGATTCACAAACCAAGCTATAGACCAGAGCACTTATACTGTCAGTTAACTTTGCCTGCACACAGTCAACCACAGAGGTGAGACTGAAAAACCATACCAACAACAGTTGTAAAAACCAAACAGTTCAGATCTATAAATGAAAACAGCATCATACCAGTACAAATGGGCAACAACATATCACTGCAAAAGAAAAGGCTAATACTTGTTCTGTAAATGAAAGCTTTCAGAAATATTTAAGAAGCCAAGCTCAAAATGTAGGTGTACGTAATTATAAAAATCCTAGCTTCATAATCTTTCAAAGAACAGAGTTTCCTGCAGAATTTGCATCTTTTACAGATATGCGATAGCACTCTTGCAGAGTTCAGGATAGGATTCCAAACTTCAGGGATGCAACGTTTATATTGACAATGCGGGTAGATATTTAATATCTGGTAAAAGCAATTGAGCAATTATGAGACACTATTAAACCATATAATCTGCAAAATCTTATTTCTTAAAATGAATATATTGTGGTTTTCTAATTTGTTTGTTTTCTAAAACCAAGTAAGTTGACGAATTGTTTTCTTTTTTTAAAATTAACTTTTAGTTGCTTTTTAGCCAAGATTCTAACTTTTCCCAATTTAACCATCAAAATAGTAATAACGATGCTCATAAAAGTACAGTGAGCACAGTCATTTTTTCAGTGAACTGGAGAAAGTTCTACGTACTTTATTTTATTAGAATTACAGACCAAGACAAATACAAGCAAAAGCAATTTCTTTCTCAGGTTTTATTACACAATTTTGTAATAAAGATTATAGAAAGAAAAAAACCCCAACAACCCAGTAATGAAATACGTATGTTTGCACCACTCTATCATTCCCTTTTGTACCAACAGATACAGCAAGCTTAAATATCTTTCTAAATATTAAAAAAAAAGGAAAAAATTCTATTTTCTTGAAAAAGTGCTGGTGAATTTCCTAAAACAAGTGGAAATCTGGATATCAAAATTCTAGATTAATCCTTATATCAGCATGTGAGAGAGTTTAATAATTATTTTATTTGAGAATGGGGCGGAAGGAGAGGTGACGAGGGAACAATTTTTTCATCACAGTGAGAACAGTTATTTCTTCCTTGAGAATTTGATTCTTTTACTACTCTCTAGAAAGGAAGGAAACAATGTGAAATAATTCAGGCTGAGCTGAAGAACTAAAGACGGGGAAAAAAGATACGCCTTTGGGTGGAGGTCAGAATTAATGCTATGATATTAGAAAACTTGCACTAAGGCTTTGAGCTAATCCTCCCACACTGGGATTTCCTCTTGTCACTACAGCAATAAAAAAAAAAAAAAAGAGCTAACAAAAACATTAAATATCCAATAAGCAAGTTACTACAACATTCAGCATTCTTGACTGCGTTGGGTTTTGTACCCAGGCGACCAGACGCCTCTAACTCTAGATCCATGTTCTGGGGTTTTTTAAAGGTTACTAAAAGTTCTTGCAGAGGTAGGTTTAAAGAAAATCAGAATTTCAGTTGCTGTGATCAGCTGGTTTTAGAAGAAAAGAATTTAAACTTAAGCTAGTAAAAACATCATTTGAATGAAAAGTTATGGGAAGTAGGTGCTGTTCCCTGCTACACTCAAAGCACTGTTCTTAAATACGAGATTTTTTTTAAATGACTGAAAAGTACAGGTGATTAAGTAAACTGTTTCTGTTTTAAAATCAAATGCCTTATGAAAGCATTTGGTAGTCAAGTAAGGTTGGTAATTATTTCGTGTTGATTCCTGTTATATTGGAAATGAGACAGCGTACTTTCTAACACCAGTCCTTCAAAAAAAGCACTGAGGTCTCTGACTTACACAGAGTAGGTTTCAATTTAACCGTTCTTATGTGGGCTTAGCAAACAACTTACTCATGTTCATTGATGTAAAGTTCTGCAAGTTCGTGCCAAGCTTCTTGGTCTCCAACAAATCTGTATAGAGAAGACAGGAGGGGGAAAAAGGAAAAAAAGAAAGAATGTGCAAGGGATTCTGTAAATGACCAGCATGGAAGCAAAAGCGTAAATCAAATGCAAATTCCATTTTAATTAAAAAGATTTATCAGAATGGCAAAACACAGTCCGTATTCTTTTAAGACACTCACTGTTCCAGATACTCATTCAGCTCTCGGATGGCCTCAAGATTTTTCCCCTGGGCTTTTCGAATGGCAATCTTACGCTTTCTTGCTGCCTGTGGGTTGACATTAATAAAGGATTAGGGTCTCATAATTCCCTGGGTTTTTGTAAAGAAAGCAATTTGACTGTGCAAATTATTATCTCAATACCAGTGGAATTCCACTGCAGAGCAACTGCTAGGTTGAAGTTTACAAACATAGCCTATGACATCCCACTGAGAGACTGAAAACCTCTTCGTACAATCACATTATGTATGCTTTTCTTTGGAGGCACAAACTGTATGCATTATCTCATTCAAATAAATGACTGTCCAGATTCTGATAATTACAAAACAGCAGGGGATGCTAATCTTCAGCCGTTCCAAAGACCCCCACCTTGTCATTCACCACATCCGTGATTATAGACGAGAGATGGTGACTGAGTCTTAGAGAATCCCACAGATCCATGTTGGTTGCCACAGTATATATATGGCTTTCAGCCATTTTTAAAGATTTTTGTTGGAGCTACAAATGCCATCTTTAATTAACGTTGAATATAGATCAATTTTATAAACAGGTTTCTCAACACTGGAGCACACAGCAGACTCTTCAGTGCAAAGGGAATACAAAATAGCCATTTCAGTGGCAAAACTGAGCAGTACTTCTATATGTGAGTGGAAAATATATTTCAACATAAACAATATAAAAACAAGTTACGAGAATTATAACCTATTTAAATTTTGAACTCCATACAAGTTGTTACAGAGCACCAGGAGGGAAGATACACAGAATTTTAATAGTTGATTATTCTACACTTCAGTCTGAAGTACTGTACATTCCAGTGTCTGAAGCACGTTGGTTACAGTTTTCAGACCTCTAGGAGTTGTGAATCTACTTAATTACACTTGAGGTGTAATTCAAAACAGACATCTTCCCAGCAGTGTGAGAGTTTGGAGCAAACAGCACTACACCTCAGCCAGCCTGACAGTCATCAGATCAGGTATCTGACAGAATGGAAGGAAAACCAAATTCCAGCGTATCAGGCCCCAAAGAACGAATGCCAGCCGCCTCCTCCCTTGTCTCTAGCCCAGTTCCCTGGGTGATCACAACTGCTGTAGTCAGACAGGAGAAGACGGGCGGTCTGGGGTGCGTGATGTGTCTGCGTGTAAACTCACTTATATGCCATTTCTTTGTAAGATAATATTAATGAAGAAAACCTAATAAGCACGCTTTTCCAGTAATGAAGTCCCACTGCTTATTCCCCTCATAGCTCTCATGCCGCTTCATCAAAATACTTCACTCTTCTGCTTAAATGAAAGGCACAGGCAGAGAGCAAATTCATCAGAACAATCAGGAGACAAATTAGGTCACAGACAGCGTGGTGGGTGTACCCACAGTCATTTTGTTTTCCACTGCTTCTTTGTCAAGCAGCAACCTGTGAAGTTGCATTCATCACTTCACTTTTACTGGGAGACAGTTGGCTAAAAGCCATAACCGACTCTGGAAATTTTAATGGCTGACCACATTTATCACTGTAACAATAATACAGACAGTCTATTTTATTCTTGAGTTTTTTAAAATAAATATAAACAGTGTAATTAATTTCTTCGAAATAAAAAAAAGGAATAATCCCACATGCTTATCATATGGCTACTATAACTAATTAAAAAAACCCGATCAACCTAACAACCCCACTGCTCTCTATGGCATTTTACGACGAGCTCTCGCAAAGCAGGTCAACACCCTTGCTGTGGTGGTGTCACTAGGGCAGTGACAAGCTCACTACCCCAGGCTGATATTATACACAGCCCACTGACCTGCCCACTGAGCCCGAAACACGAAAGAAGGGCAAGTGGGGATAACAGCGTGTACAGCCAAAGGAACGTATCGTGCAATCACGGCTTAGGCGGACTGAAGGTTTTTTGCAGGTAACAAGAGTCTCTGCTTTAAAATGTAGCTTTTGGATTAAAAAGACAGTTGTTATTTTCAAAGTTTAAAGAAAAAAAAAGAAATCAAGAGACTGATCAAAACTAAACTGCTTGAGAACTGGATTTTATATATTAAACAGATTATTTCATTGATGCATCTGACAATTTGCAACAGCAAACAGGAACAGTCTACATACGCCATCCTCCTTTTTTATTTCTAATGCAACTCCTTCAATCTCATGTAAATCACTCGTCCAAACGAGTCTGGAAACAGACGTCCTCCATGGCTGCTTTATTTCTTAACCACAGCATTCCCAAGTAAGGCAAATCACTGGAAGCTCAAGAAGTTAATTTATGAAAAGCTACAACTATTTCTAGTCGCAAATATAAACTGATGTTTACCTAGAACAAGCACATCATCTACTGCAATCAAATAGTCTGGATAAAAGGATTAGACATAATTAACGTGTTCGGATGGTAGCACTTAGGAGTTAAATGAATTACATACAGATTTGTCGGAATTCATCTGCTTCTAAACAGCACCAAATCCCACAACATTTCTTCAAAATTACACTTTTTGTTTCTTATTTGAGGAAAAAATACTATTTAAAACTTCCCTTTTTATCCACCTTCCTTATAATCAAAAATAAAGCAGCATCTCACCCTCAAATAAACCTTTAAAAATGCTGGGATAAGTTTATTTAGAGAGAACTCTCAGTTTACACAAAGGAGGCTCAGCCACTCAAAACACTGCTGACATTCAGAGGATAAACAAAATGTTGTGTAGTAGCACAGAACTTTTGAAAGCTGGGAAGAAGTCAGTGAGGATGTAGGAGTTTTTGAAAGCAATTACTAAGATTTTTTCCATCACATAAATTAAATTATAACACAAATATTCTGAAGGCATTACCAAGAGACATACACACAGGTGTTCAGCACCTCTGAAGTATTCAGATCTGTGATTCCTAGGAGTGATAAGGCAGGCTAAAAAATAAAGACATGAGAACAAACTACTATTGCTTCACTCTCCCATCTGACTTTCTACTTTTAATCTGAATCATGAAGACAACCAGGGTTTTATTTTTTTTTAATAAAAAATGAAATTCATTTACTCCAGTAGTCAATGCTTTAAAAAAAAAAAAACCACATGTATGGAAAGGCCTCCACTAAAACCAAGACACGGGCCATTTTGTGCGCTGTAAACTTCTGTTGTTCTGATTTCTACAGTCCCTGAGCCCCCACCTAGCTCCCTGTGCGTATCAGCTTCCTCTGCAGTGAGCTGGGGCTCGCACTCAGCCTGCTCGCTGAGCATCCCGAGGAAAGCAGCATAACTAACGCCAATTTGCACACATAGCAGCAATTCTTTATTTCCATGAAATTCCACGAAATGTGTTACTGGGCAGAACCACTGCCAACACTAATAACCACTTTACCAGACAAAAAAAATGTTATTTGATAAGGAGAGCCAGCTCCCACCAATTCTACAGGAGCTTCACCCAGCTTCAGATTTCATGTATCTATCTGAGTTATTACCTGCCTTAGTATCAGCCGACAGAAGAAAACCAGGGAATTTCATATGTTTTATTATGTTTCAAGATTTTTTTTAGTAAAAATCTCACATTTCAAAATATAAGCTCATTTTTAGGCGACCTACTGCAAGGTACTAGAAACCTGCAAAATGCACAGTACAAAGCTCTTCAACCATTAATTTTAAGTTCACTAACAATATGCACGAGAACCATTTTTAACTACAAGCTTTGAGATTATTCTGAAATCTATGAAGCATACTAAAAGAGTAACAATTACATTAATAAAGGTTAAAAAATAATGTTCAAGAGTTACAGTTCAGTTCCTCGCATCACGACAGTAAGATTTTTAACGTCAAGCCTGATAAAAAGATGAACTCAATCTCTTTTCTCCTTCTATCTTAAATCAAAGGAAAACTTTCAGTGCTGCAACAAGATCTGCAGTGTTTGACCACAGAACATGGAATTCTGTGACATGGAATTCCCCCTATCAGTTTTCCAGAGTTTAAAACAAAATGCTAGAAGGGTTACTGGCCGATCCTGTAAGTCCAGCATTCTTAATGGAAAGATCTATGCCATCTTAAAGAAACACACACACTGTAATCAGTATCATACGGACTAAGGTCCTTCAGTATGTCACATAGTTATTAAACAGCGAGCCATTCTAAGCTATTTCTTTTAAAGACTGATAATTCCCAATCCGGCACAACACCTAATCCTCCACTTGTCATGCTTCTTTTTAATTAGCATTAAGCAGACTCGAAGTGCTGAACATTCATCAACTTCTGCACTTGATTAGTAAAACATACCAAGAGAGGGGCTAAGATTGTTCTAAATTTCATGGATGCAAACAAAGTATTAGTAGGAGAATTTTCAGGGACTGTCACCACTAGAAAGAACTTCATATGCGTTTAACTGCTGCAGCTTTAAACTAATTATATTTTGCATTTTACACACAAACTCTTCATTTTTTTTTTTAATCAAGGACTTTACAATTTAGAAAATGTGCACTTGGTCTAAGAGTTTGATACATCAAAATAATTTCCGTCAAATTGCAATAGGCAAATCAGAAGTGTCAACAACTACAATAGAGAGAAAGGGAAGGAATTACACGAACGTCAAAAAATACCACATAATCTGAATACAACCACACTAATGAGTTTTTTTTCAGGTTATCTATGCAAGACAGTTAAATCAAGCCAAATCTTGGAAATTAATCTATGCAGGCACAGAGCTTCTGAGTTGAAGCTGCTGCTTTAGGGATAATGGCAAAGCATAAGGAGCAATGGCGAACATAACTTCCTACAGGATTCTAGGGGGAATCCAACAAACAACAACCCATAAAGTCTAACACCAGCACACAGCAAATTCCTAGAAGCTATAAAGGCTAAAAAAGCTTGGAACTGGAAAACATGAAACACGTTTTATAATAAAGAAGAGTAAGAACTGTTTACACAGAGGAAAGTAAGGCTTCCCTGAACTACTGGAGTTCTTCAAAGGAGTCACAAAGACTGTGGATGAATAAAGATCTGTAAATAAAGATTGATTTAAAAGTCAACTTCGACTTGAAAAATAGTTTTAACAAGATCTCTCACTCTGAAGCTGAGAGCTCTGAAAGAAATTAAGCTGCCAGCATGTAAGAGGGGAAGGTCTTCACGTGGATAAATAAATTAATCAAAAGATCTAAAATAGAGGAGAAAAAAAATTCTTTTCTACTGGTTTCTCTGCACTGAGAATCCCAGAATCACCTGTACTAAAAAGTACATTACTCATCAAGACTGTTCAGAGTCTTCATAAGTAATCTAACAAGGGAATTAACAGTGATGTGCTGAAGTTAATTGATGATAATCAGTTATGTAAGTATAAAGCAAGAGCAAGAAAGTCAACTGCAAAGAACAGCATTCACAACAGTAAATGTCACAACAGTGAATGTCAGCATGATAAACCAGTCCCTGAAATTTCATCTAGATAAAGGGTTGCATACAGGGTAAAACAATACTGATTTAATGTACACAGAAAAGCTGTCTGAATTCACCCAGTTAGGAAGGGGATGATGGAGTTGCACTAAACAATTTTATAAATGTCAGTTCAATGTTCAGAGGAGGCCTGAAAAAAACCCCAAGAGACCCGTCCGAAAACCCACTACACTGTGATATTGGAATACAGAACACATCAGTGGTAACATTTTGCCATCATATATTACCATAATGCTCTTGCATTTTTAATACTGACTGCAGTTCTGTTCTCCTCTTCCTCATCCAAATACAGTAAAAAGACCAAAAGGACAGGTTATCCTCCCCACTACTCTGTCCTGGTGAGTTCACATCTGAAGTACTGTGCCCAGTTCTGGGTTCCTCAGTTCAACAAAGACAGGGAACTACTGGAGGGAGTTGAGCGGAAAGCTATGGAGATTATGAAGGGAATGGAGCACCTGTCTTCTGAGGAAAGGCTGAGAGAGTTGGGTCTGTTTAGCCTGCAGAGGAGAAGGCTGAGACATCTGTTGCTGGGCAGAGAATGGATAGAGAGC
>NW_010235172.1:0-11546 GCF_000690775.1 Eurypyga helias
CCATTCTATGATTCTATGACAGTCTCTCATGGCTTCTTACAACAGTTACTTTGCATAGCTTTGCTTTATGGAATCTTTTATTATTTGTGTAGTATTGACTTAAAGGATTTGATTCAAAGGTCCTCTAGTCTGTTATGTGACTGCCTTTTGGTTGCACTGCCTTTTCCAGTAAGAGGATGCATTTTCTTCAAGTTACGCGTTTGCTTGGAAATTCCAGTGTATGACTTGTATGCATGTGTTACCTGTCTCCAGACCATACTCTGAGTTTACTTGCAGTCTTTGAGCAGGAGCAGAAAACACTGCAAACTTCATGGACCAAGGTTTTGATTTAAAATCACATATATGAGGGGTTTGTTTCTTGTCTTTTTCTTTCTTAAAACCTCACTCTCTTAAATGATGTTAGTAAGAATTCAGTCTAATTGTCTATGGACCAAACTTCTAAAGTTGAATCAGTAGATCTGTTTTGTTGTATTAAGATGGGGTAGCAGAAGGTAGCCCTTGCATCTGTCACCTTTGCAGAGACTGAGTATCATTCTGAATTCTCTTCCTCTCTCTGTGACAAGAGTGGTATTTGTATCATCTTCCTTGGTCAACTCTAAAGATCAGTTAGTTAGGACAACTGTGTCAGATAAGCATCTGGAACATACTGGAAACACTTCTTGTTCAAGCTGGTGAATCTCTGTGCTAGAGCAAAACAGTGTGCCTTTGTTCCAGATAAATACCTCAGGCCTTATGGCCGCAAGTACTCTGCATGTTTAGAATTGAACACCCACATTAATCTAACCTTCTTTCTCCTGAATACCTGATTAATATCTAATTAATAACTGCATGATTTAAAATTGCATCTAAAACATTTAGTGAGAGCTCTGATATTGGCTTACAGTAAAATACATCTGAACATTCAAGAAGGACCTTCACTCATAGTTTTTGCTAGCTGTTTAGTGGCTGCTGTAGTGGCTTCTCCAACACCAGCATTTAACCAGTCCAGTTAATACTGTTTGGTGACAGTAGGAGCATAAAAGATGCGAAACAAAGCTCAATGCTACCAGTGCAGATGGCAAACAGCAGTTCCATTCTTTGTGAACTTGGACTGCTTGCACAGTGTTTACATAAATTCAAGCACGATCTGATGCAAGGAGAAATAACATCTAGTTGTCTGTTTTCAGAGCAGCATGCCAAAACCAAAGCCAGTTAATGACAATATGTTTTTGATTTGAGTTTCAGATTTTTTTTTTCTTTTTGGGAAAATATGAATGATACGGACAACAACTTGTTTGTATGAATATAGAGTCCCTAAAATGATCACGTAAGTAGTGTGATCAGAGGACCTACTCTTAGCTTTATGGAGCTTGTGGATGAACTGGAGCTTTTGGTAAAGAAGAAAATGCTACTTAATATGGAAATTAGTTTACCCTTTAAGGTGGCATTCTGACAACTGGGATGACCAACAGCTATGAAGAGATTGTCCTACTGAATTCTGCTGCAATTAAAAAAAAAAAAAGAGGTACAGATATCATTTTGGTGCCTTCTTGCTAACCTCATAACAAGAACTGTGGAAGAAAATGTGACTGGTCTCTTTTTGTGAGAAGAGGCTGACAAAAGCAACAAGGATGAGGTAAATGCTGCAGCAGTTCATTGCAGAAACTATTTCTACATCAGTTTTATAGTCATTCTGCTGAAATGGGAAGAGCAACTCTTGCTGCGGTTTACTGTCACAAATGACCTAACTCAAAGGACATCTACAGCTCAGGTGGAGAATAGTATAGGTGAGGTGGTAAGAGTCATCTTACAGTGTGACAGTGATCATCTTGGATGAGCATCTTATTTTCTGTAGGAATTCATAGAAAGCACCTTTTGTCAAGAGCAAAGATCTTTTCTATTCCTTCATTTCTTCTAAGGAAGAAGAAGTTTCTGCCTACTCAGATGGGATAACCAGCTGACTCACAAGAGCATGAAACTTAACTTTACCATGTTTATTCAAATATGATAGCCTGTCATATCAAACACATTTGCTCAACAGTGTGTTTCTACTTAAAAGATCTTTAGCTGAGTAATTTTTTTTTAATGACAGAGTTCATAAAGAACATGATCTGCTTGCTTTTTAAAACAGAATAAATCTGGAATAGATGAATTGACATCACTGAAGCCTGAGGCATAAGATTAATTAGTTACTGGCATAGCTTCCACTGCAGCTCTTACGCAGTACATACCTCAGGGAATGTTTGTCTCGGTGGATTTATAATGTCTTACGCTTCGTGGATTTATCTTACCAATGTTAAAGAAATGAGACGAAATGTTAGGGAATTTTTTTCTATTAATTCCTAAAATTATGTTAGAATTTTTAAGCATGTAACTGTGGCTCATCTCCATACTTTTGCACTTCTTTGAAAGGGTTTTTGAATCTTTGCAGAGACATTACAGATTGTATTACACTCAAACAAAATCCTTCTCAGGTATCAGAGCAGTTGTTTGTTTTCCGAGGAAGTATCTGTCTCTGTTATCAGGAACATAGTATGGCTACAATGCAGATACCTAGTTTTGTTTTGGCCTTAATAATGTGAACCTGAGTTTTTTTAAATTATTCTGAAAAATACTAGTTTTTATGAAATTTCTCTCTAGTGCAGAATGACAGCAGTTACCCTTGCACTTTCTTGGATCGGAATGTGTTTCAGTCTTCAGAGGATGGCTGGGAATTTGTTCCAAAAGCAGGCATAGTGACCTCACTCGTAGTCTGGTTCCTGAGCACCCTGGTCGGTGCAGGCCACAGGGAGTCTGTCTGGCTGCCTGGAAGCTTTCTAAGCCCTTCACACGGCTCCTTCTTGTGCAGAGCCACAGGTTGCATTCTGCATCTGCAACCTGAGTACAGTAATCGCTAGTGATACTGGAGGAATGGATTTTCTAATAGACACTGCTTTATCAGGACAAGGAAGCAGTCCCTGTCATTCTGTCATCCCAAAAGGTTACATTTCCAGCCCCTAAATTCAAATTGTATTATGAAGAATTGTGTGCTTGTGCACAATGATGCCAACTCGAACGTATGAGAAACCAAACCAGGTATAAAGTTTTCTATCCCTGAAACAAAAGGCAAGATGACGACATCTCAGCCTGTGGATCTCATCACACTAGTTAGAAGGGGTCAGTGAGGTAAAGTATCCTCTCCTTTCTGATCTGGTTGAATGTGGAAATCTGCTAATAGTTATTATGCAGTATTGTAGATTCACTTTTCTTTGTTTTGAATATCTTTAAAGGCAGCTGTGAAGAAAACATCTTGAAATGCATAGTTTTGGAGACTTTGTGTTACTTCCATGGTTTATGAATTTGCCATTGACTAACTACGAAATGTCATGAATCCTGGAAGTCACCTGTTTGCCTCTTCCTTCTTCTGAACTGCTTGGGTTGCAGAGAAGTGACAAACATCTGCAAGTCCTCGGCCGCTCAAACCTTCCTTTCACAGGATGTGCCAGAGACTGTGATGAAATCTAGGCGTAAGGTGTGTTATTAACTACCTAGACATAGCCCTTTCAGGGTCTTGGACACCTCAAAGAATTTTGGCACAATTTCTCCCCCAGTCTGGCTCCATTAATCTGCGCTCAGGGACCTCAGCCAGTTGTTTGTTCAGCTGCCACACATTTTTGGACTCCTGAGTAGCAGTTGAAGGAGTCGGAGTTGTACATTTCTTGTTTTTAAAATGACTGTTCTCTTGCTCATGTTCAAGCTGAAGCTGCTCTTCAGGGACTGGGGAAGAGACACAGATGAGTCATCTCCCTCATCAGGGGAGAGAGCTCCCTCCCTCTGCAGTGCTGCACAAAGTTACTTGTGGCTCATGGCTGAACTCCTGCAACTAAGGGGGGCAACAGGAGGCAGCTGGAGAGTTTATCTTTTAGAACTGATCATCAGTGAAAATTATTTAGGAAAAAACATATTCTTTATACGTTTGCTGTTAAAAGTCACATTTTTAGAGCATTAAAGGGCTAGGAAATAATGGTTCAAGTTTGGCAATTAAGTACTGAGGAAGATAGGATCTCTCCTTGGTCTGTGAAATTGTTAGAAAAGTGTTGCCAGGCCTGGAAAACTACTATTTGGTGTCATGGCTGCAATTTAGATAGGAACAAGCCTGTATCAAGCTGTGCGAATGTGCACAATCACATCACTCAGTGAAAGGTTGATTGTTTTAAAATAATTTCAACAGCCCTATGACCTCATCATTTGAGTGAAAGAAGCCAGAGTTGGGTTTTTTTTCTTTTAATTCACTGTTTTTCTCTAAATGCAAATCAAACATATTACAAAAATTGCAACATGTAGGTGAATAAAGGGATGCTAAAGACTCGGGCAAATGAAGAACACATGGAAGATAGAAATAAACATGGTCTTGCCTGTTGCTCAGCTTTGAATGCCAGTTCTGTCCAATGTCTGCCATGGTGGAAGCAAGAGAGAAAAGGAAAGAGGAAGGCAGCCTGTGGATGTCTCGAGAAATCCTCGGAAGAATCTGACAATTATAACTATTTCACAACTATACTCGTGACACCTGGTCTTTGGGGTAGAATTTACTGAAATAAATGCCTTTGCTTAGTTTTATTACTGCTGTAGACTAACCACTTCACGTCCTAGAAGTAAACCTAACGATTTAAGCTGTACAAGTGTCTGTGTAAAACGGTCACATGTGCCACGTATCATTGGTATGAATGACTTGCCTTGGCTAGCCTTTTGTAACCACTGCAATTTATAGCTAATGGATGTGGTTCCTGCAAGAGGAATTCCTTTTCTCTCTTGCATTTAGGGACATAACTTATATTTTAGATTGATGGGATAGAGGTCTGGTTGCTCTGGGCCGGTTTGAGGATCTGAGTGGTTCCAGGAAGCTCAGAAGCATGTCTGGGTATTGGCCAAGGAAAATCTGACTTGGATTTTAGTATTTAAATAGACCTGGCTTGGACCCTGCCAGCCTTAGACACTGCCTGCCTGCACTGGTGAGTCTGAG
This sequence comes from Eurypyga helias, assembly GCF_000690775.1. NCBI lineage: Eukaryota > Metazoa > Chordata > Aves > Eurypygiformes > Eurypygidae > Eurypyga > Eurypyga helias. The sequence continues at coordinate 4,979 of NW_010235172.1, forward strand.
GCAACGTTCCTGTAGAGACAGTGCTGCAGCTGTGGTGGTAGGCAGAGGAGAGGTGTGCCTGGAGCCTTCTCATCCTCTTGGTGCTTTACTTGGAGGAGTTGCGACCCCGACCTGGTGGCTTCTGGGGCGTGCTCTACAGTGACTGTTGTGAGGGGGTGATAAGCGGTGACTGCCATGTTTACTTGACCTTTCAGCTCAGTACTTTTGGGTATGCTACGATTTCTAAAGGTTGGTTCGGAAGTTTGTAGAAACTCCCCGAGAGCATTATCTCTACACTTGCAGCCCATGAGGGTTTCTTGTCTTTGTTTCTTCTCCTTCTGACTTCCTCCTCTTCCTCCTCCTCTTCTGCTATAGAGAAACCACTCCATTGGGCAACTGTTTGAAACCTGCTCAGAGTGGTTACCTGCAGCTAGCTTGTGCTCAGCACGAGCTGTCGGTCAGCTGTAATTGCAGAGCAGTTTGAATCGGACTCATAGTGAGTAAACAAAAATACAGCCTTATGTTTATCACGGAAGAGATGGAACATCTGAATGCTGCTTTGTGTTGTATCAAATAGCTGTTCCCACAGAACCAGAGTAAAATACAGAGTAATTTTTTACTTTCTTATTATTAATTTACCTACTTGATACACATTTTCATATTTTCTTGAAAAGCAGTGCAACTGTTAAGAGGTAACGGTGATGCAGACGGATAAATCCACAATTAGATTTGGAGCTTTTGGCTGTGTGTTAAACTGAACCATGCTTTTAGAAAATAAGTGTGCATGTTTTCTTTCTTTTTTTTTTTTAGTCATATCATAAACAAATCAAAGTAACTTTGTTGATGTTGGGAAGCATGTCTTGCTAATAAGTTTGAATGCACGTATCTCTCATCATTTACCAGGGAAGAGGCCTTTTCGAACATCTGAACATCTAAATTCCAGATTTTTTTTTTTTATATATATGTCTTTGGAAACAAGGAGCTAGGGTGTAGGATTTTGTGAATTTAAAAGGACTTAATCTCATTTGGAATGTATGGAGGACTTGATTTAAGCACTCCATTCGCTATTTTTAATAGCTATTCTTATTCATTCACTTGCATTGTTCTTACAGGGCTGATCTGGTTTTCAGTGTGCTCAGGCAAGGGGTGGAAGCTGCCCTGTGAAGGAGGGTATCTTTCTGGGTGTGTATTCTTCTCCCACCCTCAGCCTTTATGGAAGCCATGTATCGGAAAGGCTTTGAGATTGGTGGAAGTTAATATTAACCTCTGGCAAAGGCACATGAGTTTGGAGTAGCCTTTGTCAGTGTGTCTGTATATGCAGGTGGGCAAAAACCAGTTAGGATGGGGTCATGCTTTCAAAATTCTCTTTGCAGGAGAAAGGAATGATCGGTTTTGAACAAAACCTCAGATGTGGGTGTGATCAGAGCAAAAGGCCTTTGTTTGGGGTTGCAGGGCACCTCTAATCGGTGTGACTTCAGTGGAAAGTGTTTTTATTTTACACATAAATACACAAAATACCCTGGGTGTCTGGGAGTGAAGAATTAGGGCAAAAAGGATGATAGGTGGGCTGGATTCTCCCAGTGTTGGAAGATGGATTAGCTGGAGTTTTTACTCCTGTTTAAATATTTGTTAGAGGTCCTATAAAGAAGACCTTTTGAAAATAATTATGCAAACTAAAAGTATTCATTACAATACTAGCCACAAAATGACATACATACTTAACAGTGGAGTGGCTTTGTGACTTTTTTCACCAGAACTGTTCTCAGTAATTACTGAAGGAAACATACAATTAATCAGTTGTTTTGGGGAGTTCTCTGTTGTGGGGACCTGTGCGTCTTTTTCCTCATAGCAAGCAAATGATGAATTACTTGTGGTTAATTTCTAGATCATTTTGCTTAAAGGGAAGTCTAGTTGTTGGTTGTTTTGGAACCACTTTGGTTAAATAAAAACGGAATGTTTTATACTGTGGTATATTGTACCAGCTTTTCTCTTGAATGGAAAGATTAACGAATTTTAGCTACTGCATTCTGTAGTTCCAAGGTAAATCTTTTGTCTGGAGTAAAATCCTGGTCTCCACTCAAAATAATGCTGTAATTCCTATTTAATTCAATGGAAACCGGACTTTACCCTTAAATATGAGTAGATCTACTATAAACACGAGGAGGGTGGTGATTAAACCAGCAATTAAAAACAGAGCAAAGCCTCTTGTCAAAGTAGATAATGTGCGTGTGTGTTATTTTTGACTTACACTGCGTCCCAGAATAGATCCAGAACTCTTAGTTTACAGGTCCTTCAATAAAATATATTTCTATACTACAAAATGCATTTGGCTAATGCTGCTTTCCTTTGAGTGCAGAGCTGTACACAGGGATGTCAGAAGAGCATTACATATGTTTCAAAGACAGAGCACAGGGCTTAAAAGAATAAAACAAAACAACGAAATGCTGTGTGTGCTGGTCTCATAGTAAACTCTGGTTTGCTGGCTCTCTGCTTTTGGCTGTAGCCACTGGAAATTAAGAGGCTAAAAGCAAAGCTGGCAGAGAGAAGAACCACGTGTGGTTTTTGTCTGGAGCGTGTTACTGGCTCTGGTGCTATCAGGAGGGGGAGAAGAGGGGCAGCCTGGGTGCAAGGGCTTGTTGTGCAGGGCCTCCAGGTGACAAGCCTGCTGTTCCTGGGTGCCTCGGAGGGCTCTTCTCATCAGCTCAGCAAGTTCTGCTGTAACAAATTCAAAGGTGGTGGGTGGTTCAGGGTTTTTTTAAAGGAAGGGTTTTGGTTTGTCAGCTTGATAGGGCTTTGGGGTTTTTTGTGCATTAAAAAAAAAAATTTTTTTTTGCATCTTTTCAGATGTTATTCAAGATATTGCTCTCATGATTTAAAAAAAAAAAAAGGCACCACACCATAACAAAAAAAGCCCCAGCCACCAAAATAAACCCAACAACAAACTTCCTCCCTTGTTTAGCATAAAATTATTCCTGGCAGATCTTGGCTCATTTATTTTCATGATTTATATTTCTGATAAATACTTCCTTACCTTCCTGTTATTTTACGATTCCTTCCCCTCTGATGTATTTTTAGAGAGCAATCATATATATTTTCAAGCTAGCAAACAGGACAGGCTCTTCTGATTTCCCTTTTCAAGTGTCCCTTCCTTTCCACTGATTTTCCTAGCTCTTTACCTCCACAAGTGTGATTAGTCCTTTCTTTACAGCAGAACTGTAGGCAGCACTTCAGGAAAGGCCAGCTTACCTGGGACCTAGTATTTCTAGCCTTTGATTACATGGTAACAGACTGTTTTTCTACAAAGCCTCCCTCCAGCCTTTTCATTTTTTTATTCAGGCTCCTTATCTTGTGTCAGTTGCTTTCCTTCCCTTCCTCCTGGCTCTTTCTTCTGTGAAGGTTTGTCCTGTTCCTGATGTTCCATTGCTGTCGAGTACGACTGCCCCTTCCCTGCTCCCACCTCTAGGGCTTCTTAAGCCTGTCGTCTTTTTTTAGCCAGATCAGGCCCCCTCCTCTACCTTCCTCTCTGCTCCTCCCAGGTCATCACCCTGAATTTGCTTTGCTTCACCCTCCGCTCTACCCCTCACTTCCTTCCCCAGCAAGTTTTTTACCAGATCTTTATTTCAATACATACGTTTTTCCTCCTTCAATACTTTTGTTCCTCCAACTTCATCTTTTATTTCCTGCTGCTGGGGTACCAGCACGGGGCCTATGGCAGCAAAAGGTTTACTCTCGGTGCAAGTTTCTGCGCTGGGCTTCAACACCTCCTGGTGCAACCAAGAGCTGTTGTGAGAGGGAAGTTCTGCTTTCCTTGCAGCCTTGCGAGACATGCACTCGAGCATCCCAGCATGTGCAGCATGCTTTGAGTTTCATAGAGGCTCCAGCTTAGTCAGGGAGGATGAAATCTGTGGAGATCTTAGCCATATTGTAAATCTGTCAGGTTTGTCCTTTCTTACTTTCAAATTATTATTTTTTATCATATTTGTCAGATATTTATCTGGATACCAGAAAGCATATTCCTTGTATAAATATTACCCATAGTACTATTTACAGGCATGGCCTATTAAAACATACCTCTAAGTGTGTGTTTTTCAAAAGTTTAGGATTTTAGCATACATAAAACTACTTTGTCCTAAGCTTGTTTTCTAGAATATTTGTTAGAAATAAAAAAGGAAGATTTTGATGTTTCTCTTTTAAAATCTCAAACATTTTGTTATATAGTTTTTTTTTAAAAAAACTTTGTCAAGATAATAACTAGATAAAAATGAGTTTTTCATTAGGAAATAATTTGCAGTAATGGAGGGTACTACGGGTATCCTGTGTAATTTATAAAAGGATGTTACATTTTCAAAGGGCCAAAAGCAGATCCATTTTGTTAATGTACTTGCCTTTTAATTTAAAACATCGCTTTAGACAGATAAGAACCAAAGAAAATAAATATTTGTACAAAATAAATGTTTCCTGTTTTTAATTCTAGCAAGCTTTTAAAAAAACATGAAATTTTCACTGCTACAACAGTCAAATTATATATCATTGTTTTAATCCATGATGCATAAAATGAAATAAATGAGAAGAGAGAAAAAAGAATAGGTTCCAAATACAAAATACCAACAAACCATTAAAGGTAAATTGGAGTTTTAGCTAGAGATTTTATTTATCTGGTACAAAATTTATAACCAGTGACAGGCATAATTACCTCTGGGTATGGCCAGAGTACTATATATTTGGTTAATAACTATCTGCTCTATATTTAATTCTTTGTCTTATGTTTATACTGTTGGCTGCTGTGAATTAAATAAAATCCTACTTCCTAAAAATACTGAATTACTTCTCCTGTTCGCAATGTATTTTTTTCCCCCAGTTTGTACAGCATTGTGTATTAAATGAGTAACTCTTGAGTACCAGGGGTACAGCTAGAAACTATGTTAGTGCTGGGTTACATTTTTTTCTGAAAGGAAAAACAATCCTGAAACAGCAAAATATTACTTAAAAAATAAAAATACTTATATGCCACCAAGAAAAAAAATTATTTCCTGAGGCAACAAATAGATAGTGTTGACCGAAATACCCAATATCTGCTCATTGCTAGGCAGAGATAGCACTGAGCTGCCCTTAGAAAATCTGTACTGTTCCAGAACCCACTAAATACGTTTAGAAGCACTGTAATTGCATTACAATGATCTTGCTTCAATTTACTTCTTGGCACAAACAGTGTAAAGCTGTTATGCACAGCAGAAAAAGCGATGAAACCTAAAACTAGGATTTTTTTAATGTGCTTTGGAAATTGTCTGTATTATGAAACTGAACCTTTTGAATTTCAAATGAATAAATGTGTTGGTGTTAAATGTAAACAAACAGAAAGAGTAAACATACTTGCCTGCACAGATGAAATTTTTCCACTTTTGGCAATATTGTGACTCTTTTGTTTCTGTTCAGCATGGAGCCTAATGTAGGGATTTACCTATTTGCTTGGGCATCAGAAGGAGTGCTATGACAAGGGGACTTAGGGGTTACTCTAAGCCTTTTCTCTGAGGGGCTTCCCCTTTGGGGAAATCAAGGCATATTTTTATTTTTAATTTTCTTTTCTGCTGCAGCTGATGTGCTCTCTGGCCTGGCAATAACAAGGTCCTGAACCAGTCTTCATTTAACCAGCATGATTACTGCTGGATCCTTCTGTTGGACTTGGGAGCCTCTGCATGTTTATTAGAACAAAATGGTGCAAATTATTTGGGGGGAGGAGGTGGGAATTCACTGGCTTTTTGTGGTGGTGATAGGAGGCTTGTTTTTCCCTTGAGAAGGTGAATGAGTCTGAATCACCCTAATAAAGTGCTTCAGGGTTGTTTCACAATCTGTGGTTGCTCTCTCATGGCATATGAAAATAGACATTATTGTTGTTTCCATGTTCTTACAGTTTCTCAGGAGTCTGGGAATGATTTTATCATCTCCTGAACTATTTTCTTCCCTTCTTTTTAGTTCTGAGGCATAAGAGGTATTAAACCCCCCATGTTTCTTTAGGCCTTCTGCAGTGGGCTCTGTCACCATCTTTGCATTTACTACAGGGTATGTAAAATCATTCACAGAGTACTCAAGATAGGAAATGGAGAATCTGGGTCTGAGGGGAGAGAGGAGTTATTCTTGCTGTAGCCCAGCTGAGGGTTGAGGTGTTATCTAACGAAACATCTTACTCGTGATGGAGACTGAAATCCTTTGTATCCATATGGAATCTTAATTTACCAGTTTAATTAAAAAAAAAAACCCACACACGAAAAACCCCCAACAAAACCAAAACCAAACAACAAAATAACTCTGTCACCACTATCTTTTGAGTAGTATAGGCTTATGTTAGGACCTAGTAGGTTAACTCTATTGTATGTTGCTATTTATGGGGTCATTTACAGTGTATTTAGAAACAAAACAACCTATAACCTATGTAAATTGCTAACTAGTGATACAAACTGTTATGTTACTTACCTGTAACCAAAAGAATTACAATGTACTCTGTCCCCCAAATGAACAACTATATCTCAGAATGGTTTGGGTTGGAAGGGACCTTAAAGATCATCTAGTTCCAACCCCCCTGCCATGGGCAGGG
>NW_010235172.1:11956-37257 GCF_000690775.1 Eurypyga helias
TGTCAGGGCTTTAGCTTTCCTAACCTGATCCCAGACTTCTCATACAACTTCCCTGTAATCCTCCCAGGCCACCTGTCCCTGCTTCCACCCTCTGTAGGCTTCCTTGCTGCACCTCAGTTTGTGCAGGAGCTGCTTGTTCATCCACGCAGGTCTCCGGGTGTTTTAACCTGACCTCCTCTTCACTGGGATGCACAGCTCCAAGGGCTGAATACTCACCAGCCTTCTTGGGCCCCTCTTCCCTCTGGGGCTTCATCCAATGGAACTCTGCCAATCAGTTCCCTGGAGAGGCTAATGTCTGCTCTCCTGAAGTCCAGGGCAGCAAGCTTGCTGCACACTCTCCTTGCCTCCTTAAGGATTTCAAACTCAACCTTTTTGTGGTTGCTTATCTCATCCTATGGACTCTCTGATGGAGCTGGAAGGATAGATGAGGCGCTTCCTTTTCAAATGTTTTCAGATTCATGTGACATAAGCCAAAACTAGTATGAGTAAAGAAGCAACTAATGTGTTAGCTACACACACGCTAGTCACCTTCTTTAAAACATCATTTCTACTCTCACTGTTATTTGGGAAGGAGTTGCTATCTAAAAGGCAGAAGGAGTTTGTTTGACCAGAAAGCACTTTGCTAGCAGGCTCATGGGGACAAGGCTGGTGTCTCTATGGAGTTGGGTGTTTCACAAAATGATTTCTACCCTGCGCTTGCATTCCCATTCCCACTGCTGTAGCTCACCCAGTTAACAGCCACAGGGCTTGGAGACTTTGGAGAAAGATCCTAGGTGCATACTGGGAACGCTGATGGCACACGAGAAAACCGCGCTGTCACTTGTCTAGCTTTATGGGCTAGGCATATTAAAGTGGGTCAGGTGTGCGAGCGTGTGGTATATTTTTGTTCTGCAAGACTTAGGATGAAGGTAGTATTTCTGGCTGCGGTGGCATGGAAGTTATGATAGTGCAGAATATGTAGCAGAGATGAAGAAGGGGAGATACGCTATTTAAGCTGCATAATTTTTCCCTCATTTTTTCTCCACTTTAAAAAAAGGAAATTTGTTTGAAATTTTGAAGAAAAGGATGCTCTGTTCCTGAATAAAGAAAAGTTTGTAGTAATGATGTGTTCATGGGGTTCTCTTACACGATCTTAGGAAAAGTATTTTTTGTAATTTTTTACAAAAAATTATATACTTTTTAGAATTTGGAAATGTCTCTTTGCTTAACTAAGATTCATTACTCTGAAGAAAACAAGTTTGCCTGTCTTTGGGACAGTATACAAAGAATCTATGATTCACCTATTAGGCATACTGCATGGTATTTCTGGAAATAAGTAAAAGGAAGAGGAGGCCTACCTGAAGCAGCCTCATATTAACTGCAAAGGCCTTAGAAGTAATGTGGCTGAGCAGCCTCTGTCAAAGCTGTGATGAGTTAATAGTGAAGAACATCAGTGATGAAATGCATTTTCTGTTGGTTGACCTTTTAAATTATTTGATATTTCTTCCAGCGTTATTTTTAAATGAGCCTTCTTGAAAATATGATATTTTTAAATAATGTAAATTTGATCTTACTTTACTTTGCTTCATTCCACCTTCACCCATTTTTAGTTTTAGCTCCCCTCTCCTCCCTTAATTTTTTTTAAAAGCATCTGTCAGATGGCTAAGTGATACCAGGAATATGAACTAGAAAGCAATGACATGTCCTCTGTCGTGCCTCAGAGATTTTTCAAAGTAGAGTAATTGAGGAGGGGAAGAAACTGGAGATAATATCCTGAAATATATCTTAAGAACAGCCTGCAAGGATGGGTCATAACCTTGGTATCCTCTCTCCTTCTTTTGGAAGGGTTCTGGAAGTCCATGTAGTTAAGTTTCAGGTGATTGTCCATGTGAGATTCCCCTTTTGCCCACACTACAAGATTTTCCCTTCTCTGTATCTAATTAACTCTGTAGCTGGTTCTATACATGGTGGTGTTTACAGCCTGCAGAGTTAAAACTCAGTTAGTAACCATGGCAGCTAACAATGATCCCGGGTGTCTGGCAGCCTTTCACCAATTCAGCACATTTTTTAAACTGTAGGATTGGGTTCCTGGGTCTGTGTTAGCAGTTTGATTGTCCCCGCAGCCTCATTCCTAGTGCAGTAGGACAGCTTAGAGTGCATTTCCTAGTGGATTTGGATTTTTTTTTTCTGTGTGGAGTCTGAACCTTCATACCTACTAATAAAGGTTAACAAAACACATAAAAACTGCTGAGTGGTCACAGCCTAGCCCAAAACTTGTTGCATGACTGGTTGTGGGTTATGCATGCCTTGAAGGGCAGCAGAAGAATCTGGAGTATTGCTTCCTCTTACTGTGGCCTTGCTGGTAAAGTATGGAGACTCCTGCTTCACAGAACTGGCTAAGTTTGGGCCTAGAGTAACCCATTTAGTATCTTATGGAAGGGTGAAGGACGAGGCACTCCTTGTGACTGCTGCATGTATACTTAAAGGGTTTGGCATGAAGGAATAAGAAATTACTCTGCAGATTTTGAAGGAAGCTTAAAAAAAATATATGTCCTGGTTTATGGCTTACATTTTTCATCTGTCATGTTGGTTAAGCAGCTGGAGGAAGCAAGAGCCTTTAAATCTAAATGCAGTATCTCTGGTTAAATATACATACTTGTTTTCCTTTCTTATGCCAATCAAAGTCCTATCTGTGTGTAATAGAAGGGATTGTATCTCTCCCATTTAGCACAGTCATCTCAGTTCTCACTTCTTTCAAGCTCAGTTTTAAAAAGCAGAGGGCAGCCCCAGCATTTAAAAAAGCTGTGGCAAAAGGACTGAAAATATTCAGGCAACAATTGTGTTTTTGCATAAGGCTTCCATTAGTGAGGTGGTGTAATAGGACTGCCAAGTGCCACAGCCTTGGTCTCTTGTAGGTAACCGGAGGAAGTACAGGCTACGTGCTTCAAATCAGTACATATAGGTGGTAAGTACCATCATCTCTGTGTGAAGACAGAGGTTGCACTTTAAAATGAAGGAGCTGCTGTCTTGTCCAGTGCCCTGTTTCCATCACTCAGCAGTAATGGTTAGTTGAGAAGAACTGGCAGTGCACTCTTATGAATTAACTTGTCACTGGGCTGTTTCTTGTTACCTCTCAAAATGGGAGTGTAAACTTCCTTTAAACCATTTTCTGGTTTATATATGATACTGTATAACTTGCCAGTTCTGGGCTTGATGCTTTGAATATTGAAGAAATGCTTTGACTATCTACCTTCAGTGCCCATCTTGCTCTTTGTTATAAGGTGTAATTGCATTGGTTGAATAGATGCATGTCATCTCTTCCATTTATTTGTGTAAAAATTGGATTGTGATCTAATCTAGCTGACTGCGTGCTTGGTCTCTTTCACTCAGGAAAAACCTTTCTGAATTTTTAAGAAATGGAAGTCCAAGCTCCTCTGCCTTATTCAAATTGCCTGTTTTCTTTGTAAAGTTAGGTCTTCCAGCTTAGCTGTCACTTACAATTTAAATGTGACAGCAAAGGCGGATTTGTTGACCGCTGAATTGCATTTGGTTTTATTACCTTGAGAAATGGTAGGACAAACCAAAATTATAGTGATGGTTAGTTGTTACAAGCCATAGGGTGCAGGAGGACGACAGTGTAACATCATGTCTACCTTCTTAATTACATCATGTGGGAATCACTGAGTTGATGTTGCTCACAACCTACGTTTAAGTAGCATAAACTCCTAAAATCCTGCAATTTGGATAATTGTTTGTTTTCCTGAGCCATAGAGGGGTGAGTTTAGATGCATATTACAGTTTGTAGGTACTGTTTTACAAATCTGTTCATAAGAGCTGCATTTCTGTTATCGAAGGGGGAAAGTGCTGTAGAAGAGAACAAATTACATTAGTGATAGTGTTTTGAAATGTAATAATATGTTAACATTAGTTTTCCCAAGTCAGTCTATTTGTGACTAAATGTGCAATACATGCTGACAGAAGAAATGTTCAGATAAAAGTAAAATTGGTAATTGAATTGGTAATACCCATGAGGTCTTTAGCAGTACGTGGCCTGCTAGAAAGTAATCTGTGCTGGTCACTATACTTAACTCCCTGAACCTTTGCTTTCACCAATAATCATTTAAAGAAATTATCTATATGTCAGATTTAGAATAGTCTATATGTAATCCTAGAAGAGAAAAGCTGTGAATATGCCTGTCCTGCTGATTGCAGTACTGTGCTGTAATGGAGGAGCTTTCCTATATCTACTGCCCAGCATCCATATGTACAAAGTTGCAGATGCTAATTATTTTTCACAAGAAAATATAGGTGCTAACTTGAACTTGCTGCTGTCACAGAGTGCTGTAACTGCTCCTTCAGGAGCCTGGACTCAGTGTCTCAGGAAAGTGGCTGTGCAGAGGTAGAGGTGAACAGTTTATAATTTGTCCTTAGTGAGCAATTTGTATCTTCTGTGTCTTTTAAAATATATTTATCTCTCTTTCTAAATAAATATATAATAAGCAAATTCATTCCCTTCTCCCTCAAAAATCTGAGTTCATCAAACAACTGTAAATAATATACTGGGGTTTAGTCTACCAGTGCCTGCTGATTTATGTGTTCCTGCTGTTCTAGACCCAGTGCTTGGTTTGCCTGCCTGCTGTCTCTGTTAGGGCATGTTTTGTATTGAGCAGCCTCATCTATATAGACTGATGATTTTCAGTGGAGAGGGTGAAGGAGGTTGCCTGTCCACAGACAGGTCTTTGAGTCAAGCTGATGCCCAACCTTCTGGGCTGTTAATTCTCATTTCAAAGTATCCAATTTGTTTTTCGTTACTCAGGTTCTTTTCCGCACCTTCCCTTCTCTTAAGTCTTGATTGTTATAGGAATAGTAATTTTCAGTGACAAGCTCTTTTGCTTTTTCTTTTCAAGTACCAGATGTAATTAGGTGAAACTTGTTAGCAGAGTCATTGTAAACATGTCTGTTATTGTAGGATTTGTGTTTATTTCTCTTCCATTAGCACAGCCTCTTATTGCTGCAGTACATACTTTCTGACTGGGAAGAGGGCTGTTGTAAGAGTGTTTATAGGACTCAGCCGTAGTCAGGAAATTCAGAAAGGCTGGTGTACAGCCTGGCCCAGTCGCTGTCTTCTCTGAAAGCTTTCTTGCATAGTTACTCTAGCTGTGAATTTACAAAACTACCTCAAAACCCTGTGGAAAAAACTGAGCACACTCCATTGGATACAGCGTGGGTTCTACCTTGTACAAATGTGATGTTCAGAGGCTTTCTTCTCAGTCTGCTATATATGAATCTGAGACGTTTTCATTAGGTTTTGGATCTAATTTGGCATAGTTTTTCAAAAGCAGTCAGTATCAGGATTGTTTTGATTTTCTTACCAAGTAGCCTTTATAGTTTCAGAGGGTAGAAGGCAGAGTGTTGTGTGGGAAGACAGAATACATTGAAGGGTTCTTTATCTGGGTTGAAGGGTTCTTTATCTGCACTGCATGTTGCTAAGTCTTCATTTTCCCCTCATTTCTCTCCATTCCAGTGCCCTACCTCACCCATTTTGAGGATTCCTTTGCTTTTTTTGGATCTTAACTGGAGCCCTCCCAGCTTTGAAGGCTGTTCCGTTAGCCTAGCAAAGCTGATATAGCACTGGCACTAGCATCTAGCACTAAAAGGAGAGTTGCACAATGGGCTTTTCTTCTGCCCTCAGCCAAATGGGATGGATAGAAAGTAAAGTTTGATTACATACAGGCTTTGGAGCTGGATCTAATGTCTTTGAGCTCGCTCTTTCAAGCTGTTCATAACAAGAATCTGCTTTAGAAATTATCATCAGCTTATGAAAAAAACTTTCATCTTCAAACCTATCTCTATTTTTGAGGCTTACTTTTTTGTTGATAGTCTGTACAAAATACGAATGGTAAAGTGTCTTATGGTGATTTTAGTGGTTGCCTTCCTTAAGATTAGTTTTTTCAGCAGGGTACACATCCAGAGTAAAAGGTTATAAAGGTGATGACTTTGATGGTATTACTCTGGTGAAGGTGACATTACTGCCACAGGCAAAAGTAACATCTGGCTGTGGTCAGATTCATGTGCTCTTGGGTTTTGTTTTGTTTTCTCTGACATCTGGATGGTGCAACTCTGGGCTTACTTCAATGAATAACAAAAAGACAGTTCTAATGTGTTTTTCTGCTATGAAAGCCCTTATAGATACAGAAAGCTAACTTTTCATATGTAAAGTGACAGGATGTGAACTACCAGGCACTTTGTTAAACCCTGTTGTATCACTGCTCTTTGCCCCGCAAATAGACAACTGCTCAACTCCTTCAGCCAGCACTGGTTGTTGTTACTGCCGGGTTGGAGTTACAGGCGGTGCTCGTGATGTCAGAGTTACTACTGCTGCTTGAGACTGGAACACACAAGCATGGAATTAAGTTCAACATGTTAAAATATAAATAGCAAGTTCCATGTTTTACAGCATTGAAAGAGGATAGCTTTTTGAAGAAAAATATGTGAGAAAATCTGAGCAACCCTCAGAAGTTCCGTGACTCAGCTAGATTTCCCATCTTTGTTTTAAAATCCGTTTGGAGAGAATTTCTACTGGTCACTTTTAGATGATGATAATTTTCTGAAGTGCCCCACTGTCATCTATTAAAGCAGTGACTGAGGAATAGGCTTGAGAGAATCAGAGTTCTTTATTTAAATAATAGAATTAAACCATCCACTTAATTGGGAAGATTAGATTTATGAAATAAAGCTTACAAAATTAAATGGAATGTAGATGAGCACAAATTGACTACTATCTTGCCTTGCACATTCTCAAAAGGATTTTGCATATAATACAGCAATTGAGATTTTTTAAATTGTTGTTGTTATACACTGAACAATTACATTTTTAGACAGTTTTGGTATCCATCTATACCAAATAATTTCCTAAGACATTATTCATTGTAAAACAGTGGAGTGTGAAAAATATTCTGGATCAAAATAGTCCTCAGGGCATTTTTACTTTTGGATCTCTCTTCTTGTTAAGATGGGGAAAGAAGTTAAAAAGATGTCATGTAAGAAGAGATTGGAGGTAGAATTGAGCTGTGCTCTCAGGAGGGTACTTTAAAAATTGCTGGTGTCTAGAAATGTTCTGTGAAGGTTCTTTCTAATTGTCTGTGTTTTATTCAGTTAGCCTGATTGTGTAGATATCTATACATGTTTGTCTGTCAATTAAGAAGGCATGGCAAATATATTTGTGATAATTCTTGTGATTTAAAATATATATATAATTTTACCCCTTGTTTTAAAAATGTGCTGTAAATTTTGAAGAGCTGCTAAAAGTATTTGACCAAAGATTCTTACTGAAACCAGGTTTAGCAATGTTTTTAGAATACTTATTTGAAAAGTGTAATTTGTGGCCAAGTGCCACAAAATTTGAGTGAATGTAAATAAATATCCAAAGTCAAGGACGGAGTTATGATTTTGTGAAAAAAGGAATACTATGTTTTTTCCAGGTTTTCTTGCATACTTCAGAAATCTGAGTAAATATTTTGAGGTGCTGCTGATCTACCAGAAAACCTGAGTAATTATATGAAAGATGTTCTTATTTTCTGGCCTTAGAAGCACCTTTGTATAGAAAATGACTTTTGAAATTTACATTCTGAATAGGAAGAACTTCAGAGATAAACTAAGACAAAAAAGTAGATATATAGGAGTTCCTTGAGAGTTGCATATATGTATCTTGTAAATAGACAAATAAAAAGAAAATTGAAAGTCTGAGAGGGAATTTTCTGTTCTAGAAAACTGAACTGCTTTATTTTTTATCACTGATCAGTGAAACTCTTACTGAGGACAGTGTTACAAGGTACAGGAAAACCTGAGAGAAGAACAGTGCTATGTGAATAAAGAGGGAGAAGCTGAAATACTGGTTTTAATTATCTGTGTCTTCAGCCTCTGAATGATTTCCCGTGAAATTGTCAGTGACGTTAGTGTTGAGGGGTACTTGGTTTCTGTTAAAGGATTTGTGTAACTGTGTAAATAAATGTAGACCAGAAGAATCCTTTTGACCTGTGTGTGTATTTAATAAATATTTAAGAATTCAGGGAACATGGAATTGACCAGTATGTGGGTAATATAGTTCTTATTTATACTCAAGCTTCTTTTTTGCTTTTTTATGGCTTCTTCCAGTTACTGCACATGTATTTGAGTGGGTCTCACCACAGTGAATGCGAGATAAAGCTAGCTGAGGAAGCACTTTTTTTTTTTTTTTAAGCATATTAGGTAATAACTATAAACATGACTTTTAAAGATTTAGTGTGCTTTAAAGTTGTTGGTTTAGGAGCTTCTTGTAGCTGGTAGGATTGCAGGCCTTAGCGGATTGCCTAGTAATTACCAAACGTGTTTGATCATACCAGTTACTTGCCTCTCCCCTTTATGGATGAAGGCCCTTGCCTCAGCACTTCAGCTGGTCAATGGGCTCATGTGACCCTTCTCCCTGTCCACACCTTGATCAGTACTCCAGAAAAAATGAAGTCCAAAGCAAACAAACTATTTCCTCGTGCCCTGTAGTCACTGCCAACTTAAATTTTGTGATGACATAGATGGTAGATAATTAAATATGTGTTGAAAGTGCCTAGGTCTTAAAAGACCTGTAAATACAAATTCAGTGAAGTGGTCACTGTGCAAAACTTACGTGGTGGAGGGACAGAAGACAGGAAAAGTGGCCAGCAGCAAAATGTAGGATCAGCCAATTCTCTTTAAAGGACTGAAGGCTAAATTGAGAAGCTGTTATAAGCACATGAGAGTTTCATCTCCTTTAGTAAGTACTGGCTACAGGATGCCTAAGTTTGTTTTCATTGCTAGCCAGCGTACACAGGCCACCATCCCTGAAGTTCTACTGAGATATTGACTGCCTTTCACATCTTTACATTTACCACCACTTGCAGGTTAGTGAATGTCACCATTGTACCTGGGCAATTGTATGTTGTACGGTACAGTGCAGACATAACCAAACTGGTTTGTGTACCACCAGCTCACGACTGCCCGTCCACCCCCCAGCTCTGTGTGGGGTTTCCTTTCAGCTGTGTACTTTGGACTGCTTGCCCTTGGATCTGATGGTTGCTGCTTGACATTCGTGCTCCTCTTTCTCTAGTAGACCATTCTCAACAGGTCTTGTTTCTTCGCTGTCTTATACTGGGATTAAAAGCAATCGCTTCAGTGTGCTTTTCAGTGTACTATGCTACGTATTTATCCCTGATGCCTTTCAGGGATAAATATCTCTGTACCAAGTCCACCACTCCTGTGAATTCTGGGAAGTGTTCATCACAGGCATTGCCTAGAGTAGTTAATGACATTCCTGAAGTAGTCTGTTGGTTGATTTGTGAATATAAGTATACTGTTAACAAAGTAAAGCACACCTATGGGGTGTGCTTTTGTTTGTTTGTTTGGGTAGGGTTTTTTTTGTTTGTTTGGGTGTGTGTTTTTTGGGTTTGGTTTGGTTTTTATTACTGCTGTGCAGGTTGTCCTAGACAACTTTTGTATTTCTCAATATTCCCCCATGTAACCTGGATCACAGAGGGAGAGAAACAGTGCATTCACAGTGTAAGAAGTGCTGTCTGGTTTCAGGTCTCGTTTTTCCTGAGGAATGGGTCTTTTAGATACAGTTGTTCAGTAAAGATTTCTTAAACCACAGTGTGTTCGGTTTCTTCTACTGATGATGTTCTTTCAGGACACTTTTCAGCAAGAATAAGAGAATTTTTAATTTTCTTTTTATTTTCCCATATAAGAACTCAGTCATCAGTGATATGCTGAATATGAATTGTAATTTGAAGTGGCTGTTACAGTTCTTGTAGCACAAATATTTGTTCCTTCCTTTTTTTTTCCTAATCAGACAAGTTTTAATAGGCCATCAAAATTAATTTGGTTTTGTGTATGTGTGTGTTTCAAATGCTTGAATGTTGAATATATTTTAATACAGGCTATGGAGAGTATTTACATACAAGTATGTAGCATCTGTCTGTTATCTCCAGGTACAGCTAGCAGAGGGAGGACAGTGAGGGAGGTAGTTTCGTGGAATGTAACAGCTACATCTTCAAATGCCAGTGATTATGTATTTTTGTTAATTTTATGTAGTGTCATTGGGTGATGTTTGCTATTGCTTGTCGATGGGCAGCCCCTTTTTCCTCATTAGACTGACCATTACTAGGTTTTGTGTTGTTTCCAAGGGGCAGAGGAAGTTATCCTCACTTAAAATGCCTAAATCTTTTACTGTATGACGAGGCCTGTTAACATCAGGCGGACAACCTGTGCATAAAGTACTTCTTGACCTCAAGTAAACATGTTTAAATGGAAGGAGAAAAAAAAAAGTATTGAGTTTTTAAATGAAAAAAGTACTTAAAGGCAATTTCTATGGGGGTTTACAGCTGCTGAAATCTTCATGTTTCTGCTTGTTCAGTTAGCATCATCACTCAGTGACGCTTAACAAAACGAGTAGATTCAGAGGAGTCAGTCCTGAAGTTCCAGTGGTCTTTCCTTGATGACTCCTATGCACCTGCTTTTTTAACTCTGATCTTCAGACTTTGCTTTCCCCTCAGAAGAACTATATAATTAGTACTTTACTTTCACCTCTGTCTTTTATATAAAGCTGGAGTTTTAATAGTAGTGAGCCTCATGCATACTGTCACATTGGGAAACAATAGGAAACACCCTAAAATAGCTGTTTCTGCTTGGAAGGAGACTTATCCAACCAACCACCATCCTTTCTCATGCAACTCTTCTTATCTGTAAACAGGAATCCTGCTGACTGTGCTAGCCAGATGCACATCAGTTTTTCTCATGTGGCCTTGATCATATGTCTTTTACGTACTTTTTTTTTTTTTTTTAAATGCAAGCCAGCGAGTCTGTGTGGCTGTGATATCCATGAAAATTTGTTTAAAGTTTCGTGCTGAATGAATAAACACTGAGAAACTGCAAAGGTAGTTTCAGTATGATGCATTACTTCAAAGGTAACATGCCAATCTCTTTTGCAAACACTGAGTAATTATGGGATTGAGTAATTTGAGGTTGCGGATTGTGATCACCAATCTTTTCTCATCTGAGATGCTAGGCTGCACCTCTCCAACAAATACCAATATCAAACTCTCTCAGGCAGTTGCAGCACTCATCATGCCTTTTTTAGTCTTGAGCAACACTTTGCTGTTCTGGATCAGTGTTGAGCATGGTGATTTCTACTGCTGAAATTCTTTATACCTCTTTTCTCTTGGATAAAACCAAAATATGGAAGATTGTTCTGCTTTAATAGATTGGCCCATCCATCTCCTTTTGCCTGCTTGTTCTTTTTTCACAACTGTAAAAAAGCAGACAGAACATATGAAAAGCTTTGTCTGGAGACCTCCACTCTACTAAGAGGAAGGTAGTCTCAAGTGTAGAGGGCAGCTTCTGCATTTCTCCATGTCAGCCAGGGAATTTTTGAGACCTGTTGTTTAAGGTTTGGGTCAGTTCTCCCAGCTCTTAAGACTTTTTGAATAAGACTGTCTTTTCTAAATTCCAAGTCTTTATGATTAAGTCTAATACCTCTAAAGAAACATGTGACCTACTTTTTATAAAGGGATTTCCATGGTTCCAGGACATCTTTTAGTGGGGTTTATTAAAAATCTTGCTCTGAATCTTTTCAGTTTCATCTCTCTCCTTTTTATTTTTTTCTTTGAAAAGGGAACTCTGATTTTAGCAGTAAACTTTTGCATACCAGTCATACTGGAAAGAGAAGACCAGTGGAGATGAGCATATCGGCAACATACTCGTAGTCAGAAGGTTGTACGAGACAACAAGGAATCACAAGGTGTATGGCCCCATTCCAAACTCACATGAAGTAACCTGTACCTGCTGTAATGTTTTCAGGAAGCAAGGTCAGATTAAGAAGGAAAATAATTAAATAACAAATTTTGTTTGACAGTTGCAAGGCTTGTAAGACTTGCGGAACATGTCTGTCAGAAGTGCTGAGGAACTGCCTTAGCCATCAGTTCCCTCTTGAAACTGTTGGTGCTTAGCACCCGGAAAAACTGCAATCATAATACATTTTCTTGTGAAGCTGTGGCAGGTGGATGCCAGCAATATTTATGAAGAGACCTCTAGCCCTAAACTGTCAGACTGCAGAAAGAAGAGTGTGAAATTCTAATCTCTGATTTACAAGTCTGGCAGCACGTACTATTCACATGGTATGTGATTTGAATAATGATGTGTCTACTCCTGATCTCATTAACCCTGATTTAATCTAGGATTTTATGTCATTAATGCCTGCTAGCTTTCATACAGCTGGTTACGCAAACAAACAAAACCCTAAAAATCCTGTAATGCTGTAACTGTGTTTCCAGATAAATATTTTCATGAGCCCCTTTTCCTTTGAAATAAGTCCTAGCTTGTCTGAGGAGACTCAATTTTAATTTTACATGCAGTGGAATTACACAATGCTTGCCCTGTCTGTGTAGGCTCAGTGGACTTCTCTGTATTACCTTTATAGCTCTATGCTGTAGAGGGTTGAGTAATTGAGTTGCTTTAATACGAGTAGCATGTATTTGAAGACAGGTTTATCAAAGAACAGTAGTAATCTACGTAATTTGCCCAAGCCTTTTATGGCACAGGTTTTCATTCTGTCATGAATGATGACATTTGATTAAAGACTTCTGTAGGAATTTGTGTAATTTTTCCTGACTTTTTAATTGGAAAGAAAAATGGCGATTTGGACCATCACCAGTTGTTGGGTTGGTGTTGTTTGTTGGGGTTTTTTTTTGTTTGTTTTTTTAAAGCGTGGTTGAAATTAAAATTATGAAATTCTGTGCAGCTGTATTTTTTGTATTTTGTATGTTTTGGGTAGCAGTGTGACTTTTGCTCAGGTTTTTGTTTTGTTTCTTTTTCACTGTATAACTTACCATGTAGACAAGATAAATCCTTTCATGAAAAAATTCTTCCACATGATTTTAAACAGAGAATGCAAGGCACTGAGTCAGTTAATGTTCTCATTAGAAAATCCTGCTGTTAAGGATCATCTGGTGTGCGATAGGATTCTTCAGAAAGGATTTGTGTTACTTAGTCTGTCTCTGAACCTGTCTGTGTTACAGAGATAATTTATCAGGGTATCTAACAGAACAATTTGTGATAATGTCTCATCGTTTTTTTCTAAGAATGTATGTTGTCTCTTTCTCTGTATTGGTAATCTGCTTCAAATTGCATGGCTGTGAGAAGAAACAACCCTGGAAATTCATGGATTCAAGTAGCTTCTTGTATATCTTCTTTGTTTTACGTGGTAATTCAGAGCTTTTTATACTGACAGCAGAAATATTTTTACTACATGAAATATCCATTTATCATCCTCTAAAACTGTAGTCTCTAACAGCAGACATTTTTAATATGACCACGTGCCTGTGAGGAGAAACTATTATGCTAAATTCAGGTGTATCCCACTCTCTGCTTGAAGAAATGAGGAATGACATTGCACTTTCAAGCAAAGTAATGATGCTTCTAATAGCTGGATGAAAATGGAGCCTTTGTGAGGAGAAACAAATTTATTGAAAAGTGAGATCGCATGAATAATTTCACTCTGCTGGAGCTGGACTGAGGGGAAGCTGGCTGAGATGCACCTTTTGTGCCTCCTGGAGTACCTTGCTGCAGTACTCACAGGTTCAGGGATCAGGCATGTGTTTCTAAGCACCTGCACAGATGTGTGTGTGTATACATGTGTTGAGATGACTGGGAGGCTGAAACACATACAGACTGTACTGTGCTGTTGCAAGCACAGGTGAAAGGCAGGAGATCCAGCTGATCAAAGCTTGCCTGCCATCCATTGTCACTGAGGTTATGGAGGTGAGAGAGGAGGAGGAGGGCACCAGTTAAAGAGGCTCGTTGCCTAGCATCTTCCCCATGGTAATCCCTGCTGCAGCAGCACCATCTGCCCAGAACCCCACTACTCACATTGCTAAATACATAAAGCAGAACAAATTCTCAGCCCCACATTAAAACTGGGGCGGGGAGTGCATGCTGCAGAGTTCACTGGTGGGTGCTGGGGTGCTGGCAGACAGCTTGATGGGAGTATGAAGTAAGGAGGTCACTTCCAGTTCTCCTGCAGGCTATGAAACCTGCTGCAGCTGTGCGATTCCTTCTGTGTCTTGTGGTCCTCTGTAAGGTTTCAGAAATGCAAAGTCCATATCAGTTTTGCAGCTTGTCCACTTTGATTTTTAGACTCTTTGGGTCACCATCTTTCCAGTGCCTCGTACATGGGCACTGGGACTATGTGCCCCTGTTCCCGTGGCAACTTCCATTTTCCTCACCTCTTTATTAAATTCATAACAAGCTTCCGCTTTTGTACTTCTCACCTACATGGGAAACTGCATGTGAAGATCTGCACATGAAGAACTTGCTGTTTTTCAAAGACTTCCTTAAGGGTGTCTTGCCACAGTGCTTACCAAATGCTGATAAGTGCTTATGCACCTGGCCCGTGATGATCACTTTGGCTTCCTCATGCTTCCTGCCATCTGCTCTTTCTTTAATCAGTTACACTTTTTCTTACACCTAGATTGTCACATCTCAGAAAACAGTACTGTCATTTTTTCTGCTACTGTGGTGTGGAATCTGTAGGAGCTGTTACAGTACCTGCTAGAGAGGAGATCAGGAACAGAGCATCAGGCCTGCACCACTCTCCCTTCCTCAGCATGCCAGTGTTGAGGTCAGGATGAATTGAGTGGCTTGGAATGGCATCCAGCACCCAGCATAACATCTTTTTTCCTATTTGCGTTTTTTTATTGCACTAAGTATATTTTTCAGCCTTGGTCCATTAAGTGCATTAAGATGTAATGAATTGCCTGATCTGGTGGTAACAAAGCTAATCACCACTGTGGCCAAGCACATCTCCAAAACCCAAACTGCAATGAGCAGAGGGTGTATTCTTTTCTTCCTCCTGACTTTCTCTGAGACAATTGGTGTTGTATATTTGATAAGTATTTTTAAAAATGTGCTCCCTGCTTTTCTTACTGTTGTATTCTTTGCTGTTTCTCATGGCCTCCTTTTTTTAGTTTTCCTTTTTTTTGTTATTTTATTTTCTTTTTTTGCTAATGTAAAAAAAACCCAAAACTAAATGATATGGGTGAATATGAGCTGTCTCCTTTTGAACTGAAGAACGAAGTTTGAGGCTAAGGGTGTGGAACAAGGAGATTTTCTTGACCTGAATGGGTGCAGGAGAACACCCTCATGTTCATATAAAAACAGAGCTGAAAGATTGCATAGGACTTAACAAATCCAAGAGTTTTTGAATTTTTATTTTATAAAGCATGCATTCAGCTTTCTAAAAGCACAAAGCTTTCTACATATCCAAGGGTGCTTATCCTGTCCAGAACAACTTTTATTTATCAGAAGGATGTACAAAAGATGTAACAAAGCAGTATCAAAAAAGGAACAATGTAGAGATTCTTTAAAAGAAGAGCTTCAGTTTGCTGTAGCATTCTGGATGTTGGTGTGTAGGAGAGGAATAGAGGAATTCAGGTGTGGCAATGTGTGGCCTCCTTAAAGCTGTGGTAGAGAGGGCATGGTAGCACGGGCATCTCAGGCTGGGGTAACCAGGGAATGTTCAGACATGGATATCACAGGGAAGTTACCAGCACTTTAAGCAGGAGCTGGTTGCACTGTGCCTCCAGTGGCACAGTACTTTTGCAGTTAATATAGAATGCATTGAATGTAGAAGTTAATTTACTTTCATAACAACTGTTGCTTTGCATTTCACAATAATTTTGTTTGTTGCAAGTTGTTTGCACTAAATCCAAACTAGACATATTTTACATGGCCGTTTTGATGTTGCCCAATACATTGTCCCAAATGTTTGAGGAATTGCCTCTATATTAAGTAAAGTTTATAAATAAAATTAATATTTAAATGCTGCAAAAACAATGCATATGGCAGATGGGATGTTGAAGCCCTTACTTACAGCTGTGTAATGAATTTATGATTGTACAGGCTAGGCTCTAGAGGCATGCAGTAGGTAGCTGAGCAGTGTCCTGACGGGAAGCTTTGCGATGTTCATAAGGCCTTCCATCTGAGAAGCAAGAGCAGCATCGCAGTCTTACCTGAGCAGCCGTGTCAGCAGCGCTTCTGACTGTACGTGCATGGCGTTTCAGAGTTTGTTGGCACTGGGAGGGAGCAAACCAGAAGATTGTCATTTTATGTAACAGCAAGAAAAAGAAGGAGGGTAAGGCTCATCAGAGCCTTCATCCTTAAAGTGCTTCGTTCTGCATACTCTTACTGCTGGAATACACTGTTTAGCATGTAAAACTCCGTGAACAAATAACGCTTTTTTTCTGTCAAACTGTAAATCAGATAGAAGTCATGTGAGCTACAGAAATAGACTTGATTTTGAAGGTTAGATACAGCAACCAAAGAACTCTTTGAGAGAGGCTTAGAGACTGTGGTTTAGAAATAAACCCAGCACTCATGAACTGTAACCCTATTCCCCCACCCCCCAACCCCCCAGAAATTAGCTCACATGCCTGACAGGCAGTTGGGAACGTGTTTCCTATAAACTCGGGATAAGCTGATAGTGAGGGAGGAGAGAGGACGTGGAATCCAGCTGTAGTGTAACGAGCATAACTTTGCTGTGAACTCAGATGATGTGTGCAGTAGCAGTGTGGGATCTCTACAGCTGATAGAAGCTGGAGGTCACTGCTGGGGAAGCGTGCTCTCCCAGCAGTCCTTCCCTCTCTACTTGCTGACAGAGCCAGTGATAAATGTCTCACGTCAGCTAATGGAGAGATCTCAGTCTTGACCATGGTGCTTGAAGGTCCCATGTTCTGCCTCTGTGTCTTGGAGCTGGTGGTTGCCCTAGAAAGGAGAAGCCAAAGACTAGTAAATCTCAAGAGATGCAGAAGCCAGGAAAATAAAAGCTAGGTGCTGTCGTTATTGTCTCTGAAACACCTTTATAGAGTCTAAGGCTAGTGCTATGAAGGCATACTGTATGTTAGTGCTGCCACCATTTTTCTTGTTGAAAATAATTTTCACATTGATGCTAGTTCAGTTGCCAGGAAGATTTTTTCAACCTTGCTGCCAGATACATTGTTTATTTCATAGTAGAACTACAAGAGTCTTGACAATATCAGAGTTGCATTTGTATCTGAGCACATTTATAATTATTTAATAACTCTTAACTAGTTTTAGTGAAAATGTCACAGGAAATGACTCAGGAGGACTAAATATTGCATTGATGTACTCTGCAGCAGAGTTACGTTTTGAGGTTTTAATATAAATGGGTAATTGAATTCATATATTGTTTGAAGTTGCAGACATTGTTTGCAGGAAATGGTGGTGGCAGTTGTCTCTTGAATTGTAAAGTATGGTTTTTGAGAACAGAGATTAAAGGAAAAGCATTCTGTATCTCAGAGGGGTCCTGACATTTCCACTGCCTTATTTTGATAATTCAGACGTGTTGTGTAGTTTCCCCCAGGCTGGATATGATTCCAGGTTTTTATTCCTGCTCTCTACAGGCTGTGGATTTTTGAATTGTGAAAGCCTCATTATTTCTCAGCTTTTAACTCTTCCAGTATGCTTGCGTTTTGTTTTCAAAAAGCTTTGATTTTGATTAAACCTCTTGCTTCCAGTATAAAAGAACTGTTTTTACTTTTGCACATGGAAGCCATGGATAAATCACCTTGTAGTAGGATAGTGATTTTTTTCATAATTTTTCATGGCTCCCAACAGCTATGAGGAATGAAGTGTTGGCTGGAGGATTTCACATCTGTTGCAGCACAGAATAGCATTTCATCGCATTCACAGTTGTGGAAAGGGTTGCAGCAATTCCCTCAAAAGTTTTCAGTTGAGTTTGCTCTAAAGGTCAGAACTGTTAGAGTAAAAAAGTCTTGAAACTATAGTGTAGTGAAAATGGCGGTAGTTCTTGTATTTTCCTTCAGACTTGGTAAGAAACACTAACTGTAACTTTTGTGGCTGACGTGATTCAAGCATTTGATATAAATTCAAGGAAACTTCTTGATAGATGAGCGGAAACATCAGCATGTAGGCACACAGAGCAGACCTTTTCCTTGAAAGGTAATGAATGATGAAATTCTGAAAATAAAGCTAGGTCTTGCAAACAGCAGTATAAAAATAACAGGTAAGCCAAAGAATTTTCTTTTTGAAAATTATTAACCACTCTTTTTGTCTCTCCAGCTTCACAAGGCATGTGTCATGTCAGTGAGTAACAGTTTTTGACTTAAAGATGAAAGATGCCTGATTTCTAGATTTTATACATTGAAATAGCCATTCAATAGGGTACACATACACTTACATATGTTGTATTTTGCTATGTGATGTAGTTTCATCACAGTATATAATTTGTTGTGTTAGTTAATCTTCTTGTCACGTTGTAAAGCTCACAAGCTTGCAGAAAACGTCTTACAAATTTTCTGTTGCTCATATTGATGTAGGATGGGATTAGAGGAGATCCAGATAAAGCCAGCTCCAGTATTGTACAGGATTTTGTATTTCTTTGGAGAAACCATATTTCAAAGCTTGTTAGAATAAAATAATTTTTGCATGGTGATTTGGCTCTTGGCATCTATGCAGTATGGTTGAGGCCTAGTTTCAAAAAAATAATATTTTTTTATATATTAAAAGGTTGTACAAAGTGTAAGGGCCTTCAGAGTACTGTAAAATATGTTTACATTCCCATAATATCTTTGAAATTGTAATATTTCATTGACTCAGGCTTAAAGTTTAGCTTTAAAGTTCACAGTGACTTTTTTCAGACTTTCTCAGATTGAAGATGCCTCTTCCCAGTGAGAACTGCTTATCATGTTGAAATCACTCTGAAACCCATATACGCAGGAGGTAGAAGATGTCTTAAAATTTGTGGCATCAAGAGGGCCTGGTATAGATTTAGTGGTTGAAGTATGAGGCCATTTACTTTAAGGGCTGGGTTTGTGAGGCATAGCCCCTTAAAAATGATCTGCTAATATCCGGCAATTATCTTTGTGTGGACTAGGAAAAAACACAGCGTTTTGACCCTTGAAATTTACGACTGGCACTGCTACAGAATCAAGTATCGAATAATACCAAAGATGAGGTTTAGAGATGTTTTTGAAGCTGCTAGCGCTGTGAAAGCCTGCCTCTTTGCAGGTAAGCCAGGCGAGTGAGACAGTTGCTCGTTCTGCAGAAACAACTCGGTATCAGAGGGCTGGGCAAGATGCTTGTGGTTGGGTGAAGAGCCAAGCACTGTGCTTAGGATCCCTTCGAGCCCCTTTCTCCTGAGGCTCTGCGTGGCGTTCTCCATGGACATTGCCTTGTGAACTTGGTTCTGGAAAGGGCTCTCTAGGTCGTTGAATCTGGTCTGACCAGTGTCACTGCAGGGATTCCTGGCGAAGGGGCTCACACTGTCCTTTTGAGGAGACTCAGCACGCTGCAGGTGTCCCACAGTACCTGTCCAGTCCGCCTTGTCCTACTCGAGGGCAGATTGGCCCACAGTGAGTGGTGGTTGTATCTAATCAGGGTGTGAGCATGTGTGCTGTAGTCGTAATACCACTGGAAACCAGCGCGAGAATCCTAGTCGGGAGGTACACTGAAGGCCTTGCTAGGCAGAGAGCTGATTCTGGGTCAATTTTCTCCCCAGTAATTTAAAGCAGTGTAATACAATAAAGTCTCTTACCTTTCTTGTTTCTCCTGTCTTTTTGTACACAAGCTCCTTCTTCAAGAAACAGCAGTCCTTGAGCTCACAACTGAATTATTAGGTTCTCTTCACCCACCGTTGGCATTTAAATTCAGCTGTTCTTGAACTACCCGTGGCAAGTTTTTAGGGCCATGATAGATGCATCATTTACCAAGTACGCAAGATAGTCATGTTCAGTGGGTTTTTCTGTGGTGAAATAAAGTGAGCTGGCTTGGTATACCTATGTGGCCAGAGTTGTTTGTGTTTGCATTTCCATTTTTTCAATCATAAATGCAGTGTTCAGTAGTGTTGTAGAATAATAACATATTCTTTTGCAGCACGTTACGAGTGGGGATAGATATAAAGGGCTATGTCAATATTTCTGAATTTAACAACTCTAGGGTCCCTTTCTTTGTCCTGAGGATAAGCGGCATAATTCAGCTCGGATGGTAAAAACCTGTGTCCTGCCTTTACCTCTGCAGTGTCACCTCTCGCACATTGCCTGTTGGGAACAGCCTGTGTGCTGGGTTATTTGCTGAGCCGTGCCCAGGCACTGCATGGCAGCGGGCTAGGCCGTGTAGGCCAGGAGGTGTGTTAGTGAAACAGTGGGTCATGGACAGGACCAATGTCCTGGCTCTGTGTGGGCCACAGCTGAAGAAAAGTCCTAAAATGGTGAGGTCCCCAAGGGTGAGCAGTATAGAAGCCATGCTGAGACAGGAAGAAAATACTAGAGAGAGGGTTGAGGACAGGGGATGTAATATGGGCACTAATGTTAGCTGCAGGCTGCAGCAGTGAGGCTGCTTCAGGTGTGGGGCTTTCGCTTGGTTTTGTTTGTTTGTTTTTAAGTCTCGTGCCATAGACTAAGACTAGGATTTGAAAAGGTGTGCAAGTGGTTTACAGCATAACTTCTCTACTGCAGAATGTGTGTTGAGCTGCTTTGATATGGGCTTCCCACAGGGTATTGCTGAGTATGAGTATGTTTCTAGTAAGATTTTAGCTTCGTAGGACTGCCTTGGCATTTGCTTGATTTGTTTCACTATTTAGAGAATTCTCTACTTTCCCTTTCAATTCCCTCCTGGATCTGTAATTTCATGCTGCTGGGGTTGATCACATGTTATTCTGGGCAGTAGCTATGAAGAATTATGACCCTTGTCATGAACATCAAAGGAAACAGTGATGAAACGTAGCCCAGACCAGTAATAGAAAAGTAGAAAAAAGCGATCCTTAGACAACTTAGGTGGCTGCAAGGTGCTGTGCCTTCTATATGAATTTTGGCTTAGTGGACATTTGGCATGTGTGTCTGTCCCTTTTTCACAAGTAGTGGGTGAGAAAGGAAATGTAACACTACCCACCCTAAAATGAAATGCCAATGTTTTGGAGTGGGCTTGTTGTATTCCTGTTGATTTTTTCAGGAGCAAAACCAGGCTACCTCAAAAAGCTGTCAGCAGCAGCAGAGGTACCAGAGTCGTTCATTTGCGGACTCGATGGTGCAGCACTGCTTTCTCTTAGAGCAGTCAATTTTCTCTGTCACTTTTGAAGTTGCAAATAAGATTTTAGAAATAAAAAAAAATCATGCTGTTGTTTCAAAATTTGTGAGTTGAGGATTTAATTACATTCTGACATAAAGAATGGAAAATAACACACTAGTGACACACAGGAAGCAAGTTCTGGCAAGACAGGGTCTTCTGTAGGCTGTTGTCTTTTGGTCCTCATCATACAAGAGTGCTCTTTGACTCACAAATTCTGTTTAAACTGTAGATAATTTTTTAATAAACCATGATCTTGTCTACAAAATAAATTTAAAGCTTCAATACAGCAAGCTTTGGGTGGACTCATTTATTACATATTTTAATTTTTGAGGCTGTGAAAAAAAGCCTGTGAAATAATGTATTAGTCTAGTCCATTTTTAGAAAGTGATATAACATTTTCTTGCAAATGCATGCAGTGTTCTTAAATTATCGTGTGGTTCACTTTTACACAAGAACTGTGTAGTATTTCTTCTAACAGCAGCAGCATCTATCACAGATGCATTCACCTTTCATACATATTCATTCACATTTGTTACTTCAGTTATGATGGTTAGTGTGATAAGTTGGGTTTTAGATACTATTTTTTTCTGTGTGATGGCACTAGATAAAAAATTCATTGTACCCTCAGTGGGCAGCAGTTTATAAAACTTTTAACTCTGCTGATAGAATACTGATGCACAGTAAATGGCTTGTGCAGGTACAGAAGACTGTATTAATGTAGTGTAGCTAATGATTCAGCTTTGAAATACCAGTTGGACTGGGGACATAAAAGGTTAAAAAAACCCAGTTATAAAATCCAGGTTTAAAGTGCATCTTGCCTAGAAGAGTGACTTGGAAATTCTTGTATTGGTCGATGCTGTTCTTGGATAACAACTTCAGAGACTTCAAATAGAAATTTCCTTTCTATGTTTTAGTGCTGATGTCTGATAGAAGAGGGCAGTGAATGTATGAGTGTTGAAAGGGAGGATGAGGGATAGAGGTTTTTTACTAGGGAAGAGTTTGTCCAAAGCCATTGCCTGTCGTAGAATCATAGAATGGTTTGGGTTGGAAGGGACCTAGAGATCATCTAGTTCCGACCCCCCTGCCATGGGCAGGGACACCTTCCACTAGACCAGGTTGCTCAAAGCCTCATTCAGCCTGGCCTTGAACACTTCCAGGGATGGGGCATCCACAGCTTCTCTGGGCAACCTGTTCCAGTGCCTCACCACCCTCTCCATGAACAATTTCTTCATTAGATCAAGTCTAAATCTGCTCCCTTTCAGTTTAAACTCGTTACCCCTTGTCCTGTCATTACAGGCCCTTGTAAAAAGTCCCCCCCGGCTTCCTTGTAGGCCCCTTCAGGTACTGGAAGGTGCTATAAGGTCTCCCCGGAGCCTTCTCTTCTCCAGGCTGAACAAGCCCAACTCTCAGCCTGTCCCCATAGCAGAGGTGCTCCAGCCCCCTGATCATCTTCATGGCCTCCTCTGGACTTGCTCCAACTGGTCGACATCCTTCTTATGCTGACGGCTCCACAGCTGGATGTAGCACTCCATGTACGATATCACAAGAGCAGAGTAGAGGGAGAGAATCCTCTCCCTCGACCTGCTGGCCACACTTCTCTGGATACAGCCCAGGATATGGTTGGCTTTCTGGGCTGCCAGCGCACACTGCCGGCTCATGTCCAGCTTTTCATCCACCAGTACCCCCAAGTCCTTCTCCTCAGGGCTGCTCTCTATCCACTCTCCACCCAGCCTGTCCTTGTGCTTGGGATTGCCCTGACCCATGTGCAGGACCTTGCACTTGGCCCTGTTGAACTCCATGAGGTTGGCAGTGGCCCCAGCCTTTGCAGGTCCCGCTGGATGACATCCCTTCCCTCCAGCGTGTCCCTGATGCCCACTCAATGTAGAAGACCTCATCAAATTTGCAGATGGTGCCAAATGGGGTGGGGGCAGTTAACATGCTCAAAGGCAGGGGTGCTATTCAGAAGGACCCAGACAGGAACTGCATGAAATCCAGCTATGTCATATGCCAGTTCTGTCCCTGAGAAGGAGAAATTTCTGGTATACATACAGGATGGGGCCTGGTGGGTTTGGAAGAAACTCTGCTGAAAAGGACCTGAGGGTCCTGGTGAAGAGCAAGCTGAACATGAGCCAGTTATGTACCGTAGCATCTGGGCTGCACATCGAGAGAAGTGATAATCCTCCTTTATCTGTCACTCTGTTAGTCCACATGCAGGATACAGCATCCTATTTTGAGTCGACCAGTAAAAGACAGACACTGATAAACTGGAGCAAGTTCTTTGGCCATGGGAGCTGGAGCATGTACTCTGTGAGGAGATGCTGAGGGAGGTGGGCTTGTTCATCCTGGAGAACAGACAGCTTTGGGAGATGTTCCGGTACACACAAGGAGGTTATCCAGAAGACAGAGCTAGGCTTTTCACAGTGGTGCCTGGTGGGGAGGACAGGAGAGAGCAGACGGGACTTGAAAAGTAAGTTTCAGGCTGGGTGTAAGGAAAATTTTTGTCCAGTTTCTGTCTTTGGAGGTTTTGAAGACTTAATTGGACAAAGCCTTGAATGACCTGATCTGACCCAGAGGATAGTCCTGCGTTGAGCCAGAGATTGGCGTAGAGACCTGTTGACGTCCCTCCCAGCCCAAGTGGCTCTGCAACTTAACTTATGTTTTCCGTATATTTTGGTACATGGCGAATTGTTCAGTCTTTTTAGTGCTCCAGTTCCCATGTATATAAAGTGAAGGTAACACTACAGCTAAGCAGGTAGGCCTTTAAAGTCTGCCTAAGAAGCCAACAGAGCATCTTCTCAAACACTGACTGTGAAATCTGGGGAAGCTATTTTCTGTAGGTTTACTTTCATGAAACCCCACCATATAGTTTTTCTCCACGTGCTGCCGAAAAAGTTGATCACCTTAAAAGGTAGGCAGCTGCAAAATATGTTAGTGTTAGGAACTGCTCTGACAGCAGGCTCTCTATATGCTTCTGCCAATTATGGTAACATTTGTCATATTTTCCTAGTTAATATTTTTCTTCCTGCTATAGTTGTTGTTTCTGTGAGCTTCTTGACAGAGGGGAAGCAGACTAAGATGCCTTTACATCAGAAGCGCTGAACCCGATTCTGCCCTGTGCATGAAATGTACTGCTAATTGATCAATCTCTCCAGGCCCTTCAGCTTTGGAGATATTTAGGAAGAGATTTGCAAAGCTGTCCTACAATTTTCACAGATAAATAAGGAATTGACCTTTTTTAGAAAGGAAAAAAATAGTATTGGTTGGAAGAGTTACTGAAAAATACTTTCATTTTGTGGCATTTCAACTTACAAAGAATCTTTGAGGTAGCGTTAGAACAGGCAGGGATGTATAACATAGAAGTTTTAAGAAATTTGAGAGCTGGAGGTTTAGAATATCTGTAATAGCTTTTTTAACTGTTTCTTCCTTTTCTTCTCCCTCTCCATCCACCTACTCTTCTGCAGGAAATAAAGAAGGACATGAAGAAAGAAAATACTGCCAACAAACCACCAGAGAAGCCTATAAATGAAGTTTCCAATGGAAGCCCTTTACTGTTGTCTGAGACAATTATTAGAACCAACAAAAAAGGTATAGTATGTGGAAGCTTAAATGCAAATTAAATGCAAACCTTTAAAAGAAAATAATTGAAATTTTTCTCATTTCTAGGAGTAAAGCTAGAGTCTGTTAAACTGTAAAAACATAGCAGAAAAATTGCTCTCTTAGACTGCCGTATGGGTGCATGTATTCTGTGTAATATTTCCACATTAATTTGTACAGACATGCCTTTCTTCTTAAATAAATCCTTGTTAGATACATTGAATTAAGGAAAGCTATATGAGGAGCTTACTAAAGCTTATTAAAGTAAGGAACTGGCAGCTTGTATATATGGAGTTGTTTGCACAGTGATGTCAGTCTACATTCACGTATTCATGTTCTATCTGGGACAGAGACTGGTTACGGAGAACTTTAAAAAAAAAAAAAGTAAAAAAACCCCATGGAAAACATAAAGCTTAACACATTAGTTTCCTGGGAAGTGTCTATCACCGTCTTCTGTTTCAGAGTGGAATGCGTGCTCTTCATGTCTGGCTTGACTCCCAGTGCAGATTCCTATGTATGGTTTTGAGTTGCTAAAATGAAAGCCTCCAAATCTTCTGTTTCTTTCC
>NW_010235172.1:37287-49961 GCF_000690775.1 Eurypyga helias
AACAAAACAAAAAAAAAATTGGCATTGTAAATGATGGATTTTTCTTTAGGTTGTGTTTATGCTCTTCTTTCCTTGTGGGAGGACAATTGGCTATGTGCAAGAGATGGGCTATAGTTTTTCATGGAGAATTCACTGAACAATTTGTTGCTTGCTGTCTTACACAGAATAATCTGCTGTCATTAATCATTTCTGTAATGTAATTTACGTTTTGGCATGCCTTCTATGCTGTTAGGATTATGCATATGGAAATTTCCTCTCCATATTATCAGCGAATATTGTATTTGAGCTGGCACTTTGACCAGAGGTCTTAAACCTAAGATTTGCAACAGCAAGTGAGGAAGATTTAATAATTGCTGCAAAATGTATGACTTCCTTTAAAATGTGTGTGTATGGGGCTAGTCTCTACCTCTTCTGCAAGGAGTGATGTCCTCTGAAAGAAAACCTTTGGAAGTAAATCTCAGAAAGCTTTGTCTTCATCTGGAGATATGTCCAGCATTTCTGCTTTGGGTCATAGGTTTTTTAAGCAACAACAGAATTAAACTACCAAGAATTATTCTTTTTCATGGCTGCTATACAGAACCATACGAGTAGTTGGGAAATTATCTAGGGACAAAGTCTGTTCCATATTGCTTCAGCTGCTATTTGGAGAAGGCTAATAGCTGTGGCAGACGCAGATTCTGTTCAGTCACCAGGGGATAACACTCCAAATATGATACTTAGAGCACAGGCTTTCTCCTCCCATTTTTTTCCTTTGGCTCAGATGATGAGAGATGAAGTTCTGTTTTTCTCTCTGTTGCTGGAGGATAGAAAACCTTGTATTTATTGGAAGGAGAGAAGCAAAGACTGACACTAAGATCTGTAGCTTGAGGAAGGGATTAGGTTTGGAGATAGCAGTTTTCATATTATTGTATTGGATTTCTTTGTTGGGGACTGCACTTCTCATGGCTACCTCTGCATTGTGTCAGGGTTAGTACGTTTTTCGTTTTGGCTGCTTCCCCTCAGCTGTTTCCATTGCTGCAGAGCAAGCACTCCAGCAGCACAGCTAAGGGTGCACGGAGCATGACAAGGCCAAGAGAGCTTCCCCTCTTTTTTTCCTGAGGTTGGTTTGAGCATGCCTGTCAAAGTAGACTTGTTGAAGTGAGGACAGCTAAGCAAGTAGTTACTGTTGTGTTCAATAATAATCTTCTGAGGTCTATGTGGCAAATCTCTTTGTGGAAAGTATTGCATTATTTTACTGAACAGGGAGCCTTAAATGCCACAGGGCTTTTCCTTCAAGTGTTCTTGTGCTGTGATTTTTATTAAACCCTACTTCAATCTGTTTACTGATCACAGAATGTGACCTGACCTGAAAGGGGCTACTTGGTACATTTTTTTTTTTCCCCTCCTTGTTGTTAGAAAGTGAGGAGAGGGATGCATCTAAAGGTGTTTAGCCACTCTTCAGCAATGAAAATAGTAGGCAGTATTATTGATTTGCTTGGGCAATGTAGTCTTGCTGCTTGGAACTTCAGAGCAGATCCAGTGACGTGGGAGTGAAGCATTCTATGCTGGTGCATTGTTTCTATTACCAAGATGATAAGTGCTTTTCTATTGCTGTGGTGTTACGTTACATAGTTTTACTACTTAATTTGTTTGGCCTAATTTAAGTGGCAGCACTTCAGGAGGCACTTATATTTTCAGCAGAGGAATCTTGGCCTCTTGGGCTTTTGGCTTGCAGAGAGTTTTTCCTTGAGGAATATTGACGAGTGTCCAACAGAGGTATTCAAGGAAAAAAGCTAAATTATTTGAAAGAAACATCAAAGTAGCTAAGAGGAAAAGAATGGATTTCTGAACAAAAAAGTTATTCAGGATCCAACTTCGTATCTTGTTTGTTCATGCTAATTATTTCTAAGTACTGAATTAAAATTAGGCATTCATATAGTAAAATCAGTGTAAATTGAAATGCCTCTTGTAAAAGCTTATTTCATCAAATAAGTAATGGACATTACTACTTCAGATTACAGATGTAATCTGGGAACAATTTAAAGTTGGTGTAATGCCACTGGTAGTAGCTTGCCTGGGTTAGTACTTCCATTACTTAGTGAGTGTGGTCAGTGTGGGATTACGAGTTTTAGGTCACTGTCTGTGATAAAGACCAGGAGAGGTGGAAGGATTTAATTTCGTCTGTTTTTCACTGGGGGCAGTAGAACCGGAACATTTTGCATCCTTTTATGTTTTTTGCTGACCACAAATACTAGTGACCCAATGGAAACAAATGGTAGAAATGACTGCTGTAGTGGACATAATTTAGGAAGCTGTTACACTTAGCCTTGATGCATTTGTGATAGTTAATATTGGTAGTTATTTCCTCTCCTTACAGGGCTGTACGTATGATCTAGAAGTTAGGGCTACGCCTAAGAAATAATGGGTTTGTTTTTTAGGTCTGTTGCAGAGTTGCTGTGTAACTTTTGCTAAATCACTTAAACTCTGTTGGCCAAATTAGCACACCTTCATTTCCAAGGTCAGGTATCTTAATATGTATTGATTTTTCAGACAGGTAGAGGTTTTCTTTCTGATTTGTTGTAGTGGCATATCAAAATTTTTCATAGCTTCCAGGTATTTCAGGTGTCTCTGCCTCAGGCTGTCTATTGGCAAACACTGGGTTAATACCTGCCTCATAAAGGTGTTGAGATCTGTTGTAGCATGGTAGTGGTGGCAATTAACATCTAGGAAACCAAGCATTTTAATATCTCCTTACAGCTAGTTCATGTTTCACCTCTGAAAGGCTCAAAAGGACCATTAGCTTGAGTGTAGAGATAGGGGTAGGGAAACAGAGTCCTTGTGCTTTCCCTGACAGTTCCCAGGGCCACAGCAGCTCTAGGCTAGTTCTGGTGGGTGCTTTGGGTGCGGTGTTACCAGGCCCTGCTTAGGGAAAAAGGCCGTGGCTCTGAATGGCCTGTCTGAAGCTGTATCAGTGTCAGCCATGGTTGCATCGCAGATCCTTTGCTAGATCCTAAGCAGGATCATTCCTTTGCTTCTTCCTACAGTTTGTATGCCAAGAAAATCTTTTCTTTTCCAGGTGTGGGTCTCTGAATGTAAGTTTTCACTGCTCCAGAATTTTTGGTTGGCATATAGAACTAAAGTTCTGTAAGTCCTCAAAAGCTGACTTAAAAAAAATACCCACTGTCACTGAAACACTCGGAACAGGAAAACACTGGGGGGAAGCAGGGGGAAAATTAATGCTTTTCCAACATAGTGAAATTGCATCTTTCCCAAATTAACTTTCAAAATCTAAAACCAGATCCCAAGTTGTGCAACTGTTTCAGATCTGTCATAAATTCAGTACAGTCTTCATCCAGGTGTAGAGGGACATAATGGAAACTTGCATGCAATGAGCTTAGCTGTTGAATGGCTATGGATCATTTTAGGATAGTTTTGTTCTGATTTTTGAGTATCCTAAGTATTTAAGTATTGCACTACTATGTGTATCTGCGAATAGGAGCCCACTTGTGTAGGCCAAATTGCAAAACTGGACTTGATAGGCTGTATTTTGTAAGTAAACTAACAACAATTGTTATACAAGTAAAAATATTTGAGGAAAAGATATATTGCCTTGCCAGATGTGTTTGTTTTATATAAACTGTAAATGCAGTCTGCATTGAGGTTATTCAAGCCAGCAAATCTGGAACAGCTCATCGTGTGTTGCATGTTCTTAATCAGAGCCAAACACTGAAAGCAAGGAAATGTTTTTTCTAATTCTCTCGAGAAATATTTGTTTTACCTTCCACCCTACATTTAAATAATAAAGAGAATTTGCATGCTGTCCTAAAAGGGAGAGTTTGGTGTAAGTAGGTATAATAAGTTTATATTATGAATAAATATGAAGTCCATTGTATGTAAAACAGATTTAAGTATTTTTGTAAATCAGAGAAATGGGAGAAGTATTTTTCAAGAAAAATACTTCGTCTTTTGGTTCAATAGTTCTATGATTATTTGTATACAAAAAGACACCCCATTTATTAAAAGGCAAGCTGATGGTGACTGAGCCATCAATATATCGACTCGAGTTGTATATTCAGTAATGTATGTAAGCTATGATTCTAATCATACTTTTTAACAGAAAGAAAGGTAAACCTCAAAATTTCCTTCATAAAATCTTTTATTACTAAACCTAGTGCAAACGACCACCTTTGTTGTGTGCCAGTCATGTTTGATGAGGTGTCTGACCCTCAGTACACTCAGCTTTGGTTTTCATTTCAAACACAGGAAGTTTGAAGGCATCAGTCTTTCTTTTGGTTGGATTATCTTTCAGCTGTTTATATGTTCAGGCCTTCTCCACAGACAGGCTTTGGTCTTCCCTTGCAAGTACTGGCAACTTCAGAGAATTTATAGCTAGCATGAAAAAAAAATCCTTTCTGTTTTTAAAATCAGCTAATTGGTGTATAATCAGTATACAGTTTACACAAATAGGCACAAGAACATACTTCTCAGCCTATTAAGGTTAAAAAACGCGTACAACATATGACACAAACCCAAAATGAGACATAAAAAATTAATGGCACAGGAAACTAATTCATCAAAATATTTATTCTTTGAGTTTAAATACAATATCTGCATATGCATAAGTAGTGTCTCAGAAAATGCACATTTCCTTTAAAAGTACATTTTCTTGAAAATAAATGCTTGGGTAATTGTTACCTCCAGGTAAGCTACACTGCACTGAAAGGCGCTGCTTGCAGTTCAGAGAGGCAGGAAAAGACACTGGTCTGTGCTGGGCGTGTGGGTGGCAGACAGAAAGGAACTTGGTGTGTGTTGTGTGTGAACCGTAGTGGTTTAACATTTTTTCTGGAGGCAGGTGAGATCCCATGCTAGGGGAAAGATCTCTGCTTGGTAAAGTTCCATTTTATTTATTCAAAACAATATATTATTTTATACATGCAACTTGTAGAAGTTACATGGGAAAACGATGATTCTTTCTAGCATTTTTGTTTCATGATTCTTCTGATGAAAAATAATTCTCAACAGTGAAAGTGAGGAGACATGTAATGTACATGGAATACAGCTGATTTTGGAGCTGATGAATAAGAGGTGTTCAGGTAAGGGGTAGTTGTCTAATGTATGAACATCCTTCCTCACATCATGGGGCCATGCTTTTGGATTCAATATCCCTTTTATAAATACATTTATTTAGTAAGGAAAATAGTAAAACTGCAATTTAAAATTACTGCATTATCTGTCTGATGTCATAAAATAAGTTTTATTTTTTTTAGGATTTCTCTTGTAGGTGTAACTATACTGTGAAATCTGCCTAAAATAGACTTATGCTGTAGAACAGGAGTAGAGAGATATGTGTTACTGCTGTTCTAAATTTGAGATTAATCTGTTGACCATTGATGTGATCTTTTGGGGGTTTTTTTGTCCGGAAGAAGGATATCAGTGCTGTCTTCTTGGCAACAGTGGAATGGGTGCTCACTCATTCTTTTCAAGCAAATCTTGTTTATGAGTCCTATTAAAATAATGACTTAATATGTTTAAAATCTAAACTTTTCCTATGTTTTCATCATTTGCTGCCCTGGTCTTCAGTTAAGGTTTAATTATCTGTCCGGATCTCAATAGCTTATTCACAGAGTGGAAGAGGTTGGAAGGGACCTCTAGAGATGACCTATTCCAACCCCCCTGCCAGAGCAGGATCACCTAGAGTGGATCACACAGGGACAAGTCCAGGCAGCTTTTGAAAGTCTCCAGAGAAGGAGACTCCACCACTTCTCTGGGCAGCCTGTTCCAGTGCTCTGTCACCCTCCCAGTGAAGAAGGGTTTCCTCATGTTCAGCTTGAGCCTTCTGTTTTCTGGTTTATGGCCATTGCCCCTAGTCCTGTCTCTGGACACCACTGAGGAGAGCCTGGCCCCATCTTCTTGACACCTACCCTTTAGATATTGATAAGCATTGATAAGATCCCCCCTCAGCTTCCTCTTGTCCAACCTAAACAGACCCAGCTCTCAGCCTTTCCTCATATGGAAGGGGCTCTGGGCCCTTCATCATCTTAGTGGCCCTGTGCTGGACCCTCTCCCGTAGTTCCTTGTCCTTCTTGAACTGAGGAGCCCAGAACTGGACACAGTACTCCAGGTGAGTCCTCACCAGCGCAGAATAGAGGGGGAGGATAACTTCCCTCAAACTGCTGGCCACAATTCATGAGATATTCCAGTGAGATGGTATTTTTTTCACTGTGGTTTACTATGCGGTGCCCCCCATCTTTGTTTTACCTTAAGTGCCTACCTTTTCTTTTAAATTGTTCCTTCCACGTACTCTGCAAAATGCAAAATGCTGAGCCTTGATGTAGCTTCTGCAGTTTTGCATAGCTGGATCCAACTGTGTGAGATCCTAGTGGGCATCCTGAGGATTTGTGCAGGAGCAACCTGTAGAAGCCAGTTGTAGAAATCCTTCTTGGTTTGAATTGTAATTCAAGTTAATTCTATCCTGTGGGCATCTTTACTTTGCCTAGGTGACAGTCCTCTTTCTTGTGTGTCATATGTTTAGCTCCAGGAATCCCGTTTATGGACCATGCTGTAAAAACACTGAACAAAACTACAGCCACTTCACCAAGGAGCTAACTATATATACACCTTTGTGTGTGTGTGTATATATATGTATGAAACAAGGAAACAGATAACTGAAAAAATGAAGAATAAAGGGAAGGTGCATTATTTGGGTGGTTCGTAGCAGGCTAACAGTTTTCAGGTTTCTTGCAGAGGATTCTTGTTTTAATGAAAGATGTAAATCTGGATCTGCAGTTGGAAATTGGGAAGGCATTATGGAGAAAATTTTGGCAATGTTGGGTTTAAATTTAATGGGCACTGTTGGATGCTGACACCCAGGACAGAGAAGAGGCAGAAGATGACCTTTTCCTGTAGTCTGAAGAGAAGTGGGAGAGCAGTCACTGATCAGCATTCTGAGCAGTTTCAGGTGAAACAGAGGGAGGTAGTTTTGGAGGCAAATGAGGATATGAGTTAGGTTTGTTCATTGTTTTTCTTAAAAGTAGATCCAGAATTTGTATCAATGGAAAATCAGAGATAAGTGAATTTTTAAGGGAAAGTGTGAGAGGGAACAGTTGAAGTGGTGGAATAGAGCTGCAGGAACAACCGAACAAGGAGAAGAAAGTCTTTTTCTAAGTTCTTTATGCAAATATCTAAAAAATGCTGCACTTGAAGGAACAGAGTTGCATCTTCTCTTTCAGGAACGTTTATGAATGTTTGTTTAATTGGTTAAAAAATTTTTTTCCTTTCTAAAAGCTTTGCAATGTTTTACATGTCTGAAGTATGAAATGAAGTCATATAGATCTTCTAACAGTTGTATGAGAATTTACTAGTTCACTTTTATCACAGTATATTATAATTGTCCAAACAGTACTAGTCAAGAGCGAATGTGTTGTCAAAATCAGGTGCAGAATGTTTTGCCATTAGCAGTTACACTGAAAACTCCTGTAACACAAGCCAAAACCAATAAAATAATACTAAATGCTAGAGACATTCTTGTTAAAGCAACAACAGCAACGAGGTTAAAACTTCCTCTTGTCTTAAAACTACATTTCTCCATCACAGTAGAGACCGCTTTTCCACAAGGTTCTGCAGAGAAGTGTCTCCCTGCTGCCAGCAGTTCCCTCCTTCTTGCTGCTGTTGGATAAGTCACTTGGCACTTAGCAAGGCCTAGCTGCCTTTGAGGTCTGTCGCTGCCCTTCTGGCTGTAGCTGTCTGTGTCTGTCTCCCTTAGCCTTTCTTCTCACTGGTGTGCGATTCTCAAGAGCAGCGTGGCTAACTTGATTTGGAAATTAGCAGACCTATTCCCCTCTCACAACTTCCTGTGATTAAGGAATGGCAGGGTGGCTTATCTGAAGCTGAGCCTTGGGTTGAGCCACTGGGGTCAGTGTACATTTTCCAGTGCCTAGCTTGGGGTACCTACACTTGTATCTGGCAGTTGCGATGGAAGTCAGGCTTCCAGTTCTGTGGTAGAGACAATGAAAGCAAAGGAGCAATGCAGTGATACTGTTGTGGAATATAAAACATAACCCTATCTGGACTGAAAATTTGGGGTCAGGAGAGTATACTTTGCCTGTGCAAGCTATTATCTTTTCCATAACTCTGAAACTTTGCCAGTGTACTTTAAACTGGGGCAAGAATGCCTGTTTTGTTGATCCTGGAGTTAATCTTGGTGAATTTGTAACTGCTAACTTAAATATGCACATGTAAGTGTGCTTTCACACTGACAGGCAGATCCTTAGTTAAGTGCTGCTTGTCCTTTGCTTGCTTGGATGGTAGCTGGGATGGTGCTGTGGTGCTTTTATGGGGACAGGGAACTGGTGTTAGCCTTCCCTGCTGTGCTGGAATCAGGGCTGTGCGTCTGTTGAAATCCTTCCCCCATTGCACGTAGGTAGTGACAAGAGCCAGCCATGCTATAGTAAGTTATGGCACTAGTAAATGTACCAAGGCAGTGGGAGATTTGTAGCTCTTGTAACAACTATAAAAAACTTTGAATGATTTCTGGGGTTGTAGGTGAGAAGCAGGGCTTGTCAACAGCTCTCTTGGGTCTCCTTCAAATCACAGTGTCATGTGACGTGAATTGAAGACCTAAATAATTTGTATAAATGAGTGGTCTGAAATTATTCTTAACCCAATGAGCACACCTCTGTGAAGGGGACTTTGGGAAGTATGTGAAAGTTTAATGTAAACATATGGCTTTGTACTCTATGACTGTATTTTTTTACATCTGCTCCCTACTTGTGCTCTCTGCATTGGGGTAGAGTGACTTATTTTGCTGCTGTTGAATTGCTTCATTGCAGAAAACTTTTTTGACTTCTGTCTGCTTGGACCAGAAGGAAACTGCAGTCATTATTCAAGAGCTTCCTTTTC
This sequence comes from Eurypyga helias, assembly GCF_000690775.1. Lineage (NCBI taxonomy): Eukaryota > Metazoa > Chordata > Aves > Eurypygiformes > Eurypygidae > Eurypyga > Eurypyga helias. Next base: position 46,165 of record NW_010235172.1, read on the forward strand.
TGACGGAATGGTATTTATAAGCACAAGTTAGGCTAAACTTCTGCAGACAGTGGCAAAAATGTACACAGTAAAAAGGAACTGTGGTTGCTGGTAGGAAAGATTGTCACTGCCTTGGTGGCTTAGGAGAGCGGAGTAGGGAGTTCTGCTTAGACATGCTGCAGGAGGGACCTCAATGAACCCACTGCCAGTCTGGGCTTTGGTTAGGAGTCTGCGTCTGTGGAGGGGGTTTAACTCTGAATGTGCCTGTCCTCTTGCCCTACTCCCTTTCCCATGTGCACCTATGCAACATCTGGAGTGCTTTAAGCAAAGCTTTGCTGTTGGCTGCAAGTGACAAGAAATATATGGAAGTATTGACCATAAGGCCCATTGGTTGTGCTGTGTTATGACCTGTGATAGATTCTATGAAACATTTTACTTGCAGGAATTGATACAGGCTTTAAAAACTTTCTTCTGATAAAGTGACATGCCTGGAATGAACTTGTCACTGTTTAATTTTAATTAAGTGTGGAATACTTTGACTCATCTGGTTAAAAAGCCCCTGAAGTTAGGGAAGTTTGCTTTGCTATAACTAAGTTTTGAAAATCACAGAGGTATCAGACAGTGTTGATAGTGCATGTCTTCGATTATTCTGAGTAGGATGGCATTATTAGCTATGTAGGCTTTCAGTTTTCAGATTTCTATATTATGTGGGTGCAGTGACTGGAGTAACAATACTATGCCTACAAAAATGTATTTCTTGTTTCCAAAGGCATGAAGTTTCCTAAATTTTATTCATTGAATACTTCATGCATCTTTTATCTTATTTCAGAATTTCCTCTCTTGCAGTCTACTCCACCATTATCAAGGTGCTCACAGAATGGAAAGTTGTGTTGTTGTTAGTGGTGCATTGTGATGTATTGTACAGTTTACCATATTTTTTATGGTTCTTTCACTGCTTTCTAATGTTATATCAGAGTTAAGATGCACTAGTAGTTTGCAGTAGTTCCTAGTCTGTATCTCTCTACACTCTCTTTTCAGTTATAAATACATGTTTGTACCTGTTTCTTGCTTGGTGTTAATTTGTAATATCATTCTCTTTAAAAATTCAAAGCACGTTGCTGATGATGGTTAGTTTCCAAGCTCATTGGTAGGGTGGTTGTGCTTGACAAGGGAGTGAAACGTGAAAGTGCTGACAAGTGGTTGATTGCTGATCCTTGGCCCCAAGTGCAGGATTGCAATACGCAAGATTATTATTATCTGTCACACAGCAAGAGCCGTTATTTCCTAACTTCAGTGCTGACTTTATTTAGCAACTGCAGCGGAGGCTGGGCAGAGGTCCTTATGGTGAGAGGTAGCTCCCTGCAGATGCCTAAATTAGCTGGAAATGAGTTTTGAAGTCAGTGGGTGTGTAGCGCAACCAGCACAGTCCTCTGCATCGCCCCAGTGAAGCCCCTCATGTTTTTAGCTGTTACTATAGTATCTGCTGTGGCTGCATCTTCATAAATCTGTCACTCTACTCCACAGACTATTCCAGAGAGCATTGGCATCTGCAAGGACCCCAGGCCTCCCTTGGCAGCCCAGGCTACACCTGCTTCCCCCCAGAAATACTTGGCTGCCGCAGAATCTGTTCCTGATAGTTTTTTCTCTAGGGACGAAATTTCATCAGCTTTGTACCAGTACAATGCTCAGCCTGACACTGTTCATTGCACAGATTTCTTGAGTAGTGTGCTACAGTAGATGATGGGGGTAACATCGTGTTTAGTGCTCAAACAGGGTGCAGTAGTGTCCCAGCTGTCCAGTAATGCAAATTTAAACCATCATATACATTTAAGCAGCTGTTTTTTACAGGTCATGTATTTTCCTGTTGCCTGTCCTCCTCTGTCATGCATTCATTGTGGATATTTCTGTGATAAAATAACCAATTGAAGTACCCTCACACAAGCTTCAGTCATTAGCAGCAGAAATTCTATTAATTTTAAGTAATTTTAGATGGTTTATTTTTGTATTTCCTTACTTCCTTTAGTTCCATGTGTACCTTATGTAGACTTCTGCTAGACTCCTGCTGGATTCCAGATGTCTCTGATCTATTTAGTCTGCTGTCTAGCTCTGCAAAAGCTGCAAGATGCAATGTCAGCCATTATTGCTTTGTTTTGCAACTACGATCGTAAGACTTGGTACTTTTTCAGGCCTAGGAATTCTCTGTGAAACTACAGACTCAGCATAGTCTTATCCTAAATTACACGGGTCATGATGACTTCTGGGAATTCATAAGAGGTCAGGAAGTGTCCAGGAAATGATTTAAATTAAAAAAAGCTCCAGTGACCCAAGGAAAACCAAAAGATTCACTCACATGCCTGGCAGCTATTGACCAAAGAGAGTAGCGGAAAATAGAAGTAATCAGTGTGGAAAGGTTAGCCTGAGACTGTGGTTTCAGAAACATGTTAAGCTAGCACTGCCACCAAAAAAAGAGCCATCTTTCCTGTTTTTTTCTTCCCATGTTCTGGTACAGATGTTTGGCTGCATGGTGGGTCGGATTAGGAGAATTGTCAGAGTTAAATGTTAAACTAGAAACAAGAATGCAGAGTTGAATTTTAGTAGCATGTCAGTTCAATGCCTGGGGTAGGTCACACTGCTGCACGAGCACTTGCTCTGACAGGATGGCAAGGAGTGTCACAGGAACTGGATGAAGCACAGAGCTGCACTGCTGCTTTTTATTTGGTTACAGACGAAAATCATTCTAAAAGTGCTGTGAGAGTGATGGTTTGTGAAAACTTTTTCAAAGATGGTTCATGGTCATTAGATTAAATCAACAGCTAAAGAAAACAGATGAGGTCTTGTCACTTCTCTCTTGTGCTGGGCAGGTATATGGCTTGGTCAGTATCCCAAAAAACCAACATTGCCATTGTATACAGAACCCTTTTCCCCTCCCTGCTCTTCATGTTCTAACTGCAGAACTTTTTTTGGAGATGGATTTCATTACAGACACAGCTGACTTGAGCAGGAGGCCTGTTTATTCACAGCTTTTAACTTTGAGGAAGTAACTTCTCATTCATGTAGCAAATGTAATGGAAAAGACAAGAGGAACTTGACAGCTATTTTTAGGAAAAGATAGTGTTTATCCCAGCAAAGCTAAAAAAGATATTGAGACATTACAAACCTTAAACCTAGGCAGATTTTTTTTTTCAGTTATTTTAAGGCAATGGAGTTTCTTTTAATATGTACTTCAATTGCCCTGTCAGTTCAAGTAGTCCTCCACTTACATTTTTATTTCTATGTAAATTGATATTCTCCTATACATTGTATGAAAAAAACAACTAAAAAAATGGAAATTGGTAGTGCCAGCAAGTTAGTAAACCAAATCAAATACTTATCCAGCACACAAAGTGCATTTTGAGGACTTCTTTATTTTCACAGTATTACTAATATTATTGCACAAATGCATCATCATAACAGATGACACAGTAGTTGTGTAATAAATTCTGTGTGATTCAGGAGAGGGTGAGCAGATGAGCAGTGATGGGTGTACAGATGACATCACAAGGGCTGCTGAGAAGGCAGGGCATGAAATCAGCCTGCTTACCTTGCCTAGGATCAGAAGCTTGGATAACTGATTCAGGAAAACAGAACAAAAAAAGAGAGGGCCAGGAAACAGTAGGAATTACTCAGTTCAACATGATCGTTCTGGCATGTTAACATGACACAAAGGAGCCTTAGGCGGTGGCCTGGTGAGTTTGTAAGGTGGCCCAGTGCTAAGACAGGGGGTTAGAAGAGGTTGTGTGAATGCTGCTGTGGGGTAAAAAATGAAGTTTTAGGGAAGG
>NW_010235172.1:49992-54684 GCF_000690775.1 Eurypyga helias
GCAGACTATGTAGGGGATCTTGGGTGTAGGTGTATCCTTGGATAGAGTTAGGGGAGCTGTGCAACTTATTTCAGGAATTAGTTAATTTGGCAAGAAGATAAAGTCAGACCTAAAGTCAGCACTGCGCACAGCAGGTTGTCAGAAGGAAGAAGTGGCTGTGACCCCAGAGGCAGAGCCGAAGGGTGTGAGGGTGAAGAGTCTTGCAAGAATGACGTGCTGAGGTGTGTCAAGGTTGGGGGAGATCTGGGTTAGCTACAAGGTGAGGGGGACTTGCAGCAAGGAAAGCAACAGAGGGTTTTAATGGGGAGTTACGTACAGCTTAGAAGTTGGCATTTGGTACAATGGAGTAAGACTGTTATTTCTCTATAGAAATCTTTCAGTGTCTAATCTAAAACCCACTGAAAACTTGAAAAGCTAAAAATACAGGGTAAGTTAAAACCATGAGAAAGATGGTTGGCAATAGATTCCTCAACTAGAAGACAGTGTTTAATTTGTTAGTTGCTTACTATTCTGAATTTTATACAGGAAGTTACCGTGCCACATGTAGAAAACAAAATTACAGAAACTAAAAGGCAGACAAGCTTTTAGTATAATGAAACAAAACACAGCAAGCACATGTTCTGCAGTCAGGTTGTAGAAAGTTCTGTGCCATAAAACTGGTGATACAAGTGTGAACTGACCATGCCTGGAAGGGGGCAGAGTGCTTAAAATCCAGCATGTACATTTGGCTGAAATATCTGCCTTTGTTGTGTTCTGGGGCTTCCCCACCATTTGTGCAGTGAAGTTCATTGCTTAATGCAAGAGTGGCACACTGCTCAAGTGGTCATTTGGAGTTCATTTGGAAACACAATGCATGCTATGTCATCTTTAGGACCAAAGGACATTTGATGTGGGACTGGACATTTTCTGGCCTTTGCAGTCAACACAGTTGAGGAGACAGCTCTTAAGTAGCTTTCTCATTATGTAAAATACTGGAGATTACCACCTAATTAGATTTCCACCTAGGCTTTTCAGCATAAATACTGGACCTAAGATAGAGAAACTAATACTACTCTGAAGAATATGTTTTGGAATAAATTCAGGGAAAGCAGATAACTGATTTGCACACAATACAGAAAGCTATGGGGATTTTATTTTCTTCCTTACTCTTCTTGTCTAGTCCTTAAAAACCAGAATGTACTGTTGTAGATAGAACTTCTTTTGAAATAAAAATTCAGCTGAGTCCTTGGAGACAAAAAGACAATTTGTCATAAAGAGAATCTTCATCGATGCCATATATCTTCATGAAAACTTCCTATCCCTGATCCCATGGGAAACCTATTATAAAACCCATTTCAGAATGTGAAGGCTCTGATGTCATTTTCTGAATCAAATTTATTTAAAGTTTAAAATTGGTTCTGCTAACATCCCAGCGTTCTGAGAAGATTGCTATTTGCCCTACAGGCCCATGTAAAGAAAGAAGGAGGTAAGAAGTTTACTTCCCCCTTCAAGCTGTCTGGGTTTTCTTAGTTTAGTGCAAGAGTTGAGCTCAGATACTGGTTTGCATATGAGGGAGGAGAGTCGTAATCGTATAACAAAGAGAGTGTTGTCTTGTGACAATCTGGATGTCTCTACTACTAGGGGTGTTTATTCCGATTTCCTAATGGAACAAATCTTTTTTGAGAAAATCTGTTTATTTGCCCTCCTCCCCTTGATTTTTTGGAACCCTCTGGACAGTACCAGCTGGAGTTGACAGAAGAGTGGAGGGTTTTAATGCATGAATAAAAGAAGTGCTCCTAACTGAATGAAACCCTCCGTTTTGAGAGGCAGTGGCCAAGTCACATAGGTGTGCTGGCCAGTCAGTACCAGCGTTGCCCTTTAGCAGTTCCAGCCTCTACTATCACTTTCCCAGTCATGCAGGTATAGGATACAGGTGGAAGCTGGGGAGAGATTTGGTGGGGGTGTGTAGAGGTAGAGGTGATTAAAAGGCACTGGGTGCAAATCTGTGGTCCTCCAAGCTTTGTTAATTCTGCTGCTTATGAAACAACTTTGAGAGGCTTTTGACTGCCCAGTTCCTCACCTAAAGTTAAGTAATTTAATGATCTGCAGATATACATAAAAGTTTCACTTATTTCTAAGCACACAAAACAATTTTTTTCACTTGTCTCATGCCACCTTTGTCAAAATACAAAGAGGAGCAAATATGTTGATCTTCCTCATTTTTCTTTGAGGTTAAGAATAAATATAAACAGTAGCTCTGGAGAATTTTTAGTATAATGATGAAGGCTTCATTTCCCCTTATATTTAGGTTCAGACGGGAAGTCTTACCGGTTAACAGGCAAGAGAGGAATGAAGTGTGCTAAGGAAGCTGTCTGCAGCTCCCTAGTGAAATGCCAGTCCTTGTAGTCTGCAGTGCTAGTATTTGCTGTCTGATCCCAAGTGGCATTTACTGTAGATAAGATCCGAAGGGAGTTTGATTCAGCCTGGTGAGCTGGAGGATGGGTTGTGCTAACATAAGGTTTGTAAACAAGAAACGGCATCAAATATATGAAATCGAGTTTCTGTGGGTTTGCTGACAACTCGCACCTATTTGCAATGATACACTTTGCTCTCAGCATCTTCGCCTGTCAGAGGCTGATTCACAGGAAGCAGAGTGCCTCAGAGCAGCTTGGTTGGATTTTAGCAATCGAGCTGTAGAGAAGGAAGATTAATAACAGAAATAATACGGAATCACAGGGCATAAGGGTTTAAACGGTAGCCTTAAAGCAGAGTGACAGCACAGCTGAGGTTGGAAGGCACTTCTGAAGGTGGTCTTGTACAACCATCTGCTCAAGCAGGGAAACCTAGAGCCAGTTCCACAGGACCATGTCAAGCTGGGTTTTGAAGGAGACTCCACAACCTCTCTGGGCTACCTGCTCCAGTGTTTGACCATCCTTTCAGGTAAAAAAAAAAAAAAGAAGAAAAGAAAAATGTTGGCTATATCCCATTAACAACTAGAGATTGTGGTCCAGTCCTGGTCCAGTGAAATCCCTGCTTTCCTGTCTTTCTCATTGCTGGCCAAATAGGAAGATGCTGGACAGACAGGAGCTTGTAATCTTGAATGCTCAAGGCACAAGTTGTAAGTTACTGCAGAATGAAGCCACACTGTGTGGCTAGTTTCTTAACATGCAAAATTACTACTCTGTATTCACAAAGACTTTCTGGAGGGGAAGGCTCTAAAAAGTGCCGTTGTACATGGAGGAAAAAGGTAAATGTGGAAAGGATAAGAGGATGTCAGGAGAAGCTGAGGGAAGTGTATTGTGGATGGGGTGAGAACTGAGCTGAAAAAGCAAACACGAGTTAATGTTGGCCATAGAGTCCATTAACTGATGCCATAAGACTGGAAGGACAAAGAGGTATTCAAGCACTGTTAAGGTGCATCTGTCTCGCTTGCCGGTGTTCTCCCTTTATTTCTCACTTCATTGCACAATATCAATTTAAAACAAAGGATATATGTATGTAGACCAAAGACTAAAACACAGAAATCTCAGTATGTGCAAGGTAACTAAGAGGTAAATACAGCCCTGGAAATCGGGGCAGGTGGCATGAGTAGAAGAAATCAGCCAGTTAGTGTGTGTTCCAAATTAGAAGATATCAATGGTGCCTTTTATAAATAATCTGTTCCTGTATAATTTGAAATCAGCAGAGAAGCAGTCAGGAGGAGAGAGGGCAGATGATAAATGAATCATTTTCTTGCCTCCTCCTTGAGATTCTTTTCTTTGCCAGCTTAAGATAACAGACGTCTTAAAGATTATGAATTCACAGGAAAATAATTCAAGACAATGGGCAACCAAGACGGTATTCTGATAGTCTAAATATTTTGTTTCTTGTATTTTATCACCTGTTGGATCTCAAAACCTAGTAAAGCTCTTATGTCAATGAATGACTTCACTCATAAACATTTTGGTTCAATGAGGAGAAGTGGTTCTTCTGTATCTGGACTACAGCCTGTTTTGTTCGTTGTGACTCAGGCCTTGGTTACAGGCAAGTCTGCTGGGCATGGGGAAATGTGAAGACTGTCTGTTGTGCTGTACATCAGATATTTTTTGCAGAACTTTGTGATCATTGGTGAAAAGATATTTCCAAGGACACTTGTTGTCTTTAACTGTATGAGTTATTTCAAAGTTAATTCTGAAGAGCCTGTATTTTTCAGCTTCAGTAGGACGCCATTTCTCTGCTGTCACAATTCACTAGGTGAGGTTCTTGCCTTATTGTTCTAATCTATTCAGGGATCCCTAACTCCCACCACCCAGGCCTGTATTGAAGAGGTTAAAGAATACTTTGAGACTTACTACAATAAACTTGTTGCAACCCAAACCAAAAATGATAGTGTATTCCTTGTGGGTTTCTACATTGAGAACACACTGCATTTAGAATGCTGGTGTGCTGGGTTCAGTCAGGAATGAGTTAACTCTCTTTACCGTGGCTGCTAGGAAGCTGTTTCTGGATGCAGAGAGCATCACTGATAAGTTCTCCGCTGACGCTGGGGAATTCCTGCACTGAATTCAAGGTCTTTCTCCGCTTCTGATCCTGCAGCTGCATTCCCAGCTCTCACTGTCTCGGCACAGGCAGTGCAGGGGACACACAGTTCAGGCACCTGACCCCAACTGACCAAGGAAGTATTTCATTCCATAGTACGTCATGCTGGGGGCAGAGGCGAGGAGGGGGTCTGGG
>NW_010235172.1:54723-69977 GCF_000690775.1 Eurypyga helias
CACTGGCTGACACCCTCCCCGACTCCTGCGTTAGCTGCTCCACTCCTGTACTGGCTCGTTTGTGAGGGAGTTAATGAGTTTGTTTAGTTTTTCTGGTTGTGCTGTCACTGAGAGGGTTTGCTCGGAATCTGCTGCAACAGCTCTTAGGCTGCGGCTCTCTGGCTCTGACTCACACTTCACGGGACCTTGTTGTGCGTCAGTCGGTGGGTGGTGAACAACTATCATAATTGTATCATATTGGATCATATATATTATCTCCTATTATTTTAATTACTTATTAGTAGTATATGTATATATTAATTTAGATTTAATTAGTATATAGTTCTTATCTCAATTTTACGAGCTTCCTTGTCCTTTTCCCTCTGATTCTCCCCCTCCACTGGAGGAGGGAAGGGGGAATTTGTGAGAGCGGCTTCATAGTATTTTGTTAGCCAGAGTTAAACCACGACAACTGGGAACAGAATAAGATGTGAAGTAATTATTCTGGGTCAGAAAGTGGGTATTTATATACTCCTACTTTGAGAAAAAGGCTAGATACGTTGGTGAATATTTTATCATTCATGTGGTTCTCTGTGCAAACTGAAAACTGAAGGAATGACAGTTATGCAGCGGCTGCCAATACTGTGTACTGTAAAAGGGACCGCGTTTGCACAGTCACTCTGGGTTTGTCTGCAAGCAAACGTGTCACCATGGAGTACTCTGTTCTGAACCGGAGGGGTGGTCTTCAGTTAGACAGACTCTGTGGCTCTGTTCCTCTATTTCCACATAGAAATTTGGCTTGTTCACTGAGCTATTTGGAGTTCAGAGGTCTTTTACATGCACACATATCCATTGCAAATTGATTTGCTAGAGCATGTTTAGTCTCACAGTGTAGGCCAAATGGTTATCAGATTTGTTATCATCCCAGCTCCAGGCTAAACTTGATCTGTTGAAAAAGGAGATGAAACAGTGCTGTGTTTGCTTTTGCCTGTTGCTACAGAGTCATCATCCCACCTTACCACACTCTTCTAAGCATAAATACTCTCTTTGTCTTTACGAAAGGTTGTTTAAATTGGAGTTTCAGTGCAGGCTTCAGCTCTCTTAGTGGATTTTAAGATATTGAACATCTGTGAATACCACAAAATAACAAAACAAGATAAGTGATCTAAGAGCAGAGAAGAAATGTACTCCGTAAAATGTACTCCTTTTTTATTCCCTAAAAAAAGAGGCTGACTTAAGTAATAAGTTAGTTACAGTGATATGTCTGTAAATAAGAAAAGTATGAATTACCTCAGAGGCAAATAAGTTACCAGATGTTTTGCATGCTTCAGCATTTATCTTCAAAAGCAAAAGATAGGGAATTATGCAAAGGTTTACATATATTTATATTAATCTTTCCTTGCAGCACAACGATGTCGAGTATCTTCTGTGTGGTGCTTGATTTAAAATTTTGTCTGAGATATGGAGTCCTAGATTTGCTTTTGTTATTCTTTTCATCTTACCTATTGATAGAGATCCTTCTCCGCTTCAATAAAGCTTTCTATATTACTGAATTTCCGTACTCTCTGGTTTTCAGTAATGCAAGCAGCACACACTTTATAAGAACAGCCAGGGTTCATATTAGTTCCCAGGTGATATTTAGACTGATATTAGCAGATGATTTAATATTTACAGATGACTGTATCAGGGTATATAATGTAGCTCATGGTAGCTCTGTAAGTAAACATGCTGCTGCTGTTCATAACACACAGTGATTTTAGCCCCGAGGACAAATGTGAGCATTAGCCTGGAAGTGGAAGTTGTCTGTGGCTGCAGCTGTGCTGTGGGGATATGTGTGAACACAAGGCATGATCGACAGGCAGCTGGAGGAAGTAGGTTGAAATTCCTTGGTCATGCAGGAGCTGCCTATGGAAGCTGCATACTCCTGTTCAGCTTCTCCAAGCAGCACCAGAGATTAACCAGAAAAAGCTGCTTTTAAAGCAAGGTACCCAAGGTAGTCAGGTACAACACATAGTACGTGGGCTTTCAAAAATACCGAACTCACTACCTAGGGAGTCACTGACAGCTGTCTTCCCTGTGAGCATGTCTTGTTTCAATTGCTTTTCTGGTCGTGTGCTTTCCTGTGTCCTTTTTACTCTGTGTCAAGAAGCTCCCTTGGATAAGGCCAACTTCCAAAATCGTAGCTTCAGCATCTGAGGAGGTGTGCGATGGCGCTGGAATACGTGCTTAGGCCTCTCTAAACAAACGCGAATACCGTATTGAGACATAGCAATGCTGCTGGTGACCGACGAAGCGATTAAAGTGTTTGACTATTGCATTTTGTGTAATACAGATGAAAGTAAGGTGAAGTCGTGAATGATTAATGGGCTGAGATGGCAGCAGGGTTTTCACAGGCTTACATGTGCCTGGTACATAAATGAGAAGCATTTTTATACAGGTTCTTCCAAAGCAATGGAAAAGAACTGTAGACTCATTAGGCATACCCGTGACCATATACACAGCTGGAATATAAGGTTAAACCTGTGACTATATGTTATCCTACTCTCTTAATCTATATATTGAATAATATTAAGGAATATGGAACAGGGATCATGTTGATGGAAAATTATTTAGTAATTGTAAATCGTGGGTAATGAAGTGCCAGGTGTATATGATGAAAAGTGTGTATTTCTCTTTTCATACTTTAATAGCAGTTGCCTCTAGTTATAGAGAAGAAGTTGCAGAATAATGTTTTATTGTATTGACATTTTTAAGCAGTATGATTGATAGATTAATCCCATAGACTCACTCCCATAATTTTTCTACCCTCAAAAAAATAGAGCGTATCTGCAAAACATATCCAAGTGTCCTTGTTTGGTGTTTTTGCTTTATTTCATTATTGTAAAGATAAAAATGCATCCCTGGAGGATTTCAGGGTTTTTTTGGTCATGCAGGGAAACAGAATAATAAGGGACCAGTGAGAAAAAGCTGGGGAAGTAGGGAACAATTATTGTATCACTTTGTACTGGTATCTTTTCTTGAGATTGTAAGATGCTCCATGTTTTCAGTTTTCCATTTATGCTACAGCAGCTCCTGTTCCCAGCTCTCCTGACTGAATCTGCCCTAACTTTCCCTGTCTCCTTCTCAGAAGGCAAATATTTGAAGGCCCTTTTCATCTCTTCCTTATTGTTGACCAATTAATCTTCTTTTTCCTGTCTTTTTTTTTTTTTTTTTTTAAATGCAGCTCAGGATTATAACATATTCCATCATGTAGTTTGTTGCTGTCTGCCTTGGACACTTATTTGCAACAACCACCAGTGCTGTATTAAAAATTTTACTGTGGAGGAGAATCCTACAAAGTGCTTGAAAGATGTAGAAGCAGGGGTCTTTTAGAGTGGACTTAACCTTTTAGGTGCCTAATGTCTATGTACACTTTCAGATCTTTCCAACGTTACTACCATTTAATTATGTTGGTCATTATGGCAAAATTAGATGTCTGAGGTAGATAAATGGGAATCTCAATACTGGAACCAGAGGTTATTTGTGATAAATGCAGCAAGAGAGATCGAGTAGTGGCTAACAAGCTGTTGGAAGAGATCATAACTATTATTTAAGTACTCTGGGTGTTCTGTATATGAAAATACATTTGTCTGCTGGCAACAAGCCTTTTGATCATCTTAACTACTTTCCCAACAATCCTGCCCAATGCTAGGTGTTCTCCAGCAGTGAAATGACATGCAAATAGATATGAAAGTTGAATGAAACAAAATGAAGGCATAATCATAAGGGAGAAAAATGCTGCCTACATGTTAGCATCTAGAACATCAGTCAGTGGAGACATGGTATAATTTAAAAGTTCTGCCTGTAGTGCATAGTAAGTTTTTCGTAATAAAACTCGTGCTTTAAAAGAAATGTAGTCTGGACTGTTGTCATGGTTTAACCCTAGCTGGCAACTAACCATCACATGGCCACTCACTCACTTCTCTTCCTGCCCTGTGGGCTGGGGGGGAGAATTGAAAAAAAAGGAAAAGCCCATGGGTTGACATAAAGACAGTTTAAAGAGGACAGCAAGGGAAGAGAAAATAACAACAATAATAATGATAAAAGAATACACAAAACAAGTGATGCACTATACAATTGCTCACCACCCTCTGACTGACGGTCAGCCACTTTCCAAGCTGTCATTGCTGCCCCCCAGCCAACTCCACCTGGTTTATATACTAAGCATGACATCATATAGTACGGTAGGGAATATCCCTGTGGCTGGTTTGGGTCAGCTGTCCTGGCTGTGCCCCCTCCCAACTTCTTATGCACCTCCTCGCTGGCAGAGCATGGGAAGCTGAAAATCCCTTGGCTTAGTGTAAGCACCGCTCAGCAACAGCCAAAACATCAGTGTGTTATCACACTGTTCTCATGCGGAATCCAAAACACAGCGCTATGCCAGCTACTGGGAGGAAAATTGACTGTGTCCCAGCCAAAACCAGGACAACTGTGTAGTGAAGTACAGATGCCTGAGATTGCCTGAGAGGTAGAAAATGCAATCAGATATGCTAATGTGCACAGTTTTTTGAGTTTCTGCACCACTTGCTCCCAGCTTTATTGGCAGTGCACTATTGTGGAGTGGCATAGGGTTTATTCAATGATAGCTAATTTCGTTTGATGCAAGTCCAATCTGGAGAGTTTTACAGACTGTTAGGAATGCATTTGTGGTTGGAAAAATGCTTTTAAGCAAGGCAAACCAGTGGTTGACAGATGGGCTTATACTAGAGTAGGCAATACTTTGAGAGACTGAGATATGGTATGACTTCTCTAATCTGCTTCTCAGCTTCTGCATGGGATCTATCTACAGACCTGTGTAGGGACTCTTGTCAGAGTCACTGAAAGGTGGTGGAGTTTGGAGGTTCAACTAAGGAGCTAAATTTTCCCGAAGAACTATTTCTTGTAAGAGGTGATGTATCAAAGATAAGCTCTGAAAGTTAGGGTGAGGGAATTAAGCTGAGCATGCCTGGAATCAAGAAAGAAAATCTTAAGAGAGTTTGACATGAAATAACTGGGATGCAGCATAATATCAATAATATAAAGTTCAGTGCTTAAACTAACTTTAGGAATTGGAATCGTGTTCTGTGGTTTGCCAAGCCAAGTGCCATGCTCCTCTTAAAAATGCATTGCTCACCTTGGGCAATTTTATTTGTTACAGTTGATATGTTGATGGTTTAGCATTAATGATCACCGTTAAGCAAACCCTTCACACTCAGGGCTATAAACCTCTGGATGTGCTTAGTAGCAGAGAATTTTGAGGTGTAAGGCCTGCTTTCCACGAGAACTAAAGGTACAGGGCAGTAATGAGGGAATTGAACATTATGCCTTTCATCTCTTGATTAAACACTCTCTTCATAAACTACAGCTTTTTCAATGTGTTAGAATCTTGTGAAAAAGGTAAAAGGAAGAAGACCAAATGAACATGATCAGTGTGTGGCATCTTTGGAAAATGACACTATATTAAAGAACTAAATTGCTGGCAGCCTTCTTACCATGAGCCATCACTCTTAATAGCTCATTTGTCAGTTTAATTTAGTAAAAATGAATGCTTATAAATACCACAGAGGCTTGTTTGAATGATGACAACAACCAAGAAAATATGGGAACATTTCTGTGGCATTCAGAGTTTCTCACCACCACCAGCTAAAGATGCTGCGGAGCTGAATAGATGCAACCCAGGGAGGTTGCTTGCCTCCCCATCTCCAACATTGCCTGGGGCGACTCATCCCGCCCCTGCACTGTATATTTAGGCTGGTGCCTTTTGGTTTGTTTCTTTTTCCCCCATTTGTTGCTCAGTTTTGGAGGATAATGATACACATCTCATTTGCTTGATACAGAAGTACTTGCCCTGTGCTTGTGGAATGAACTGTCCCGTGTGGATACTGTGGCACTGCTCATTTTTGAGGATGCTGTGAAATACCTAATGTTAATTTACACTCTCAGTGATGAAATAACTTCGGGGAAACATACCTTCTGCTCAGCTGTCATAGAGCTAGTGGTGCCTGGGGCTTCAGAGGGCCAGCAGCAGCAAGAATAACTGATTTATTTCAATTTACCATATGTATTATTTGCTCCTCTGAACCTGTATTCGTGGACACTTCTGCAGCCCTCAAATAACAAAGTATAGCATAACATGCCCTTTAAAATGGCAGGTTATTTTGGATTATAGCATTTCCACAATGGTAGCTGAGAAATAATAGCAAATATTAACACGAGGAGTGCAATTGAGGACTCCTCCTGGTGTGTTTTCCTTTTAGCAGAGCTGAAGGACAGATAGTTGTATAACCTTGCATGCTGAGCTGGTGCGTGTCAGTAGCCCAGTGAGCAGCCCTGCCACAGCGCTGTTCTCATCCAGGTTTTGAAAATGTCATGGTTTAATTGCCATGGGAGACACATGGCCTGAGCGCTTCTGCCCAAGTGACTACTCGGCCCAGTGTGTTGCAGGATCAGACCCATCACACTGGGCTGAGTGAGTCATTTTCCCAGTTCACCAGGGTATCTCCCTGCTTCATGCATCAGCTTCCACAAATTTAGGATTTATCTAGGCCTGTGTTCCAAGGCAAATTTAATGTAATTTCCTGGATTTTAGGAACACTGCTGCACAGGGAAGTGGTGTGTCTGCTCTGAGTGGATGTGTTAATATTTTTTGTTTGTTTCCTTTATTGGCTTCAAAATGAGTATTAAAATTGTATAGATATTCTAGGTTAAGCAAGATTCTAGGTTAAAAATCTGACTGATGTTCTAAGTGCTCAGTATGGAAGAGCATTTTGGGTTTTGTTCAGTGTTTTTGATTTACTGCCTGTGTTCATTGTGTAATAGCTCTCATGAGTGCAGCAACCAGAAAATTCGTTGCTGTATTTTTTGCATCTTTCCATCATTTATTGTGGCATTTGTTTAATTTATGTTGTTACCTCTTAGAGTGAAAATAAAATCTTGACAATGGGGCTTTTTTGCCCTGATAAGAGGGGCCTACTCGAAACTGATGTATCAGAGATCAGAGTAAGACCTGCAATGTGGTGTCATTACAGAGACTGAGAACCTGTCAAAAAGCACTGATACGCTGGTAGCTAAAAATGAAGTAGTACTGTTGTTGGTGTTCTTTAAGAAAAAGGTGTACTTTCTAAAGATGTTCGGATTTTTTTATTTTTTAGTTAAGTTGGACAGAAGTCAGCTTCAAGACGGCAAGCCTGGTAGTACGAAGTTAATATTTTTGGAGATTAGTGTGTGGTCTGATCTAAACGCCTTTATGTATAGAGAGGAGAACACAAAGTAAGCTGAATATGCACAGTGGTTCCACAAATTGGAGCCATTGCTCTTATTCACTGTATGTTGTGAAGCGCTACTCCATATAGGCAATTTAAGCAGCGTGAATTATGTGATGGAGTAGAAGTGGGAAAGATGCAACAGCAATTCATGTTTAGTTTTGGTTTATTCAACTGCTTTCTCTAGAGATCAATACAAAAAAAAGCAGCAAAGATCAAAGTAGTCGACCACTATCTCAAAACCTGTCTGAGGGGATAATATCTTGGGATTATCCCATGACAATGAATTGTATGCAGTGAGCATAGAAAGAGAACAGGCCTTTATGGGCCATTCACAAATCTTGTGTTTCTGTTCTTGCATTTTGAAACTTCATCCAAGACTTCTGCCATCCAAGAAGGAATGTTTCAAGTTTGTGTATCTCTTCTTGTTCTTTAGAAAAGATAATTTATTGCTATAGAACCTGCTAATTTACTGCAAGTTCTCTGCCAAATGTAAGAAAAGAAACCAAATATACAGGCAAGTGCAAGATCTCCTTTGGTAACAGGTCCCCTCATGGCAGCAGGTACTAATTCCATAAGGGATGGTGAGGAACGCCAGTGCCAGGCAGCGGGACCTAGTGAGTGCAGCAGTGAACTGAGTCACAAAGCTACAGATGGCATGGGCAAGCCACCCTGTTGAAATACGCCTTGGCTTTCCCAGCATTACAGTGAGGACACAA
Organism: Eurypyga helias; assembly: GCF_000690775.1. Taxonomy (NCBI): domain Eukaryota; kingdom Metazoa; phylum Chordata; class Aves; order Eurypygiformes; family Eurypygidae; genus Eurypyga; species Eurypyga helias. Next base: position 62,702 of record NW_010235172.1, read on the forward strand.
ACCTTATTGCTGACAATGGGCAAGAAAATGGGTCATTTGGCAAAAGGTGGTGTAAAGGCACCACTTGCTGCTGGGGAATATTTTTTGCGTCTCTGGAAGCAGGTGAGAAGCTGAGTGAGCTTGTCCAGTCTTTAGCAGGAGTACGTAACTGCTTTTAAAGTACAGTTTAAAAATCCTGTTGGAAATCCTGCCACCGAGTTCCAATTTTCATCTTGTGATGGAGTGTTTCACCTGTAATGATGATCCAAAATAATAATTTACAGTGTGAAGCTTAAGACATACAAGTTCTAGAACTAGTAGCTTTAATGAACATACATATTTTCAGTTCTGCATGTGGTTGAGTTAGTACAGTTTAATACTATATTTTACACTTTTCCCCCAAAAGATAGAGTATAAAACATGCAGCCTGTGTTCCTGTTGGGAGTTTGGACTTGCTTTGTCTAATTTTCTGGTGATGATGCTATGATGGTTTGACTGCATTCTTGATGTTACACTTGCAGAAGTTTCTGCTGCTTTTATATGCATTCTGTAAGTTTCAGACTTGGAAAGAATTGTTTTGGTGGTGGATGGTTAACTTGTGCAAGTGTCTTTTGAGTTTGTTTACAGATAATTTAATGGCATTTCCTTCTGCTTTGGGTTTGGCTTAAATGATGATCTCGGCTGCCCTAGTATTTCAGTTCTGTCTCTCAGATGTCCAAGCCTGGCTCTTGCTGTGGCATTCGGAAGTGCTTTTCAGTTAATTAATGCTTTTCTCCTAAAAGCATATGACCACTGGTACTACCTTGTTGCTGTAAGTTGCTTCCAGTAATTACTGATGTTATGTGGAAGATACATACATGTTTGTTGTGGTTTAACCCCAGTCAGCAACTAAGCACCTCACAGCTGCTCACTTGCCTCCCCCCTCCCCCAGCGGGATGGGGGGGACGTTCAGAGGAAAAAAGACAAGGAAACTCATGGGTTGAGATAAGAAGTTTAATAACTGAAAAAATCCCAGTGACACTAACAATATGGCTACTAATGATGATAATATGCAATGAAAAGAAAAACAGCAACAACAAAAGCCTCTTCTCTTGTAGAAAGCTGGGAACACAGGTGCAGTATGAGAAAATTAAAAAATCCTTTGAATAATGTAAGCATTGCTTGGCAACAACTAAAACATCAGTGTTACAAACATTCTTCTCAGTACAAATCCAAAACAGAACCTCTGACTAGCTACCATGAAGAAAATTAACTCCATCCCAGCTAAACCCAGAACAATGATAAAAGGTCTTAATATTGCCACATGTTTTTAACAAAAGAATTGATTTATCGAATAATTGAGGTTTGCTGTTCTTCTAACTGTGCATGTGTTAAACTATGATGGTGTAACAAAAACGTGTCTTCAGGCTTTCAGGTTCCTTACAGACTAATCTTGGTCCTAAAATTCACAGCAGCAACCAGATGGCTGGAACCTGGAAGTGTTGCTGTGGAGTCTAGCAAGAGAAGTCCTACTCCTCAGTAACAGCAGAACATTAAGACACTCAGAGTAATATATTCCTAGCAGTGATGGCATATTGCATTGTGCCTTAATTGTGTTTAATGGAGTCCTGTAATCTCCATGATTCAGCTGCACACATCAAAGCAGGGCACTTCCTGGTTCATTTGCTTGTAGAAAAACACAGCAGCTTTACATAACCCGTTTTGTAGAGTACTGGAAGCACCTCAGATATTCCTTCACTGCCCCACCCTTCCTTGTGGTTTATCTTTCTCTTCTCTGATATATTAACGTCACAATTAATCATTGAAAAAACCCACCAAAACCACACACAGAAACCACCCCATACCCTAAAACATCCCCCTCCCCTCAATATTCACACCCAGCTTACTTAATTTTTGCTAATCAGGGAACAAACAGACATCAGCAGAGGGGTTTTGTCATCCATTCAAAAGCATTCACCCTTCTAACAGCATATGGATGATGCGAGAATGGGAATTGACATGTCACACCCCAGGTCAGAAAAATATTGCCAAAAAACTCCAGGGAGGAAAGGAAATTGGATCTTGACAATTCTGGTGCCTTTTAAAATCAGCATTGTATTTCTGCTGGTAGGTAGGTATAAGATGGTGGAGTCCTTTTGTTGTGGAAAATAATGACAAAATCCACATTAGAATTGTGTACGCTCAAGACTTTATCTGAAATCTCTTAACACTATCTTCACCATACTTTCAAAGAAGCAATTTTAAAAGTTAACATTTTTAATGCTGTTTGCTCTTAATTAGATAACTTCTGTTTCTTAAAAGCATCTACTGAGGGTAGTGGTTTTAAGAAGAATTTTCCCCAGAAGTAGGCTTGTGGCTCAACCTTTTTCTTAACACTTGCATTTTAATATACACATTTCAATGATTTATAACAAAAAAAAAAAGTGATGCAGCAACCATATTGTCTGGCAGTCCAGAACATCTGTATGAGAACTCCCTCAGTACCATTAAAGTCAGTAACATGCAACCTAAAAGCATATACGTCATCTATTAGTTGTACAACAGTTGCATTTTGTCTTTTGCGTGTTAAATTTAGAACTGGTTTCTAACTGAGTCATACCACAGCCCAGCTTGTCTAACCAGGAGACACTGTCCACTGAACTGGTTCCCCCCAGCTGCAGATTTAGCTCTGAAAACTGGAAAGATGGGAAGTACAACTGCGGCTGATGGGCAGATGATGCTCTGTGCAGGAAAGTCTGAAATAGAAGACAGGAAACTTTTCCTCCAACTTGTCATTTTAACTCCTAACAGACCTGCCTGAAAGGGGTGTCTTTGTCAAGGGTTTTACTGACCAGTCACTTTGCGTCTTCTTGGGGGGTGCCCCAGTGGATCTCAGTTTCCCTCTGTGGTTCACCTGAGTGGGAGAAATGTCTTTAGGGTCCTCACGCTGCAAACCTTGACTCAGTCCCCAACCTAACCCATTCAATTTCCATGACAACGCCCCTTCATTAAGAAAAAAAACAATCCAGGAACAATTGGGTTGGATTATTTGAGCTGCAGTAATACCAATGTATGTCTTGTTGAAACAGATCCAATCACAAAACTGTGGAGCCTGCTTTTGAAGAGATTGTCAACCATTTAGGTGTACCTTTTGTCAGCAGGCAGAGGGACAGACTTTGGCTCCATAAGTCTGTTCTCCAAACGTTTGTTATTGAAAGTAGTTTTTACATTTTTTATAGAACAGTTGTACTGCATTATGAAAGGGGATGCTGTACTTGTTCTTTTGTGATGGGGAAAAAAAAAATGGATTTTGTATGGACCTTCTGGTAGCAAAGTTAACCATGTGGTTTTCACTGGCAGGACAGGCTACAAAGACATTGGCATCAGTGAAAAGTAAGCTCTATAGCAACCACTGTATAACCCATTCACAGTGCACACATTTATATAAACATCTGTTTCATGACAAAGATTTTAAGTTTAAAAAAAGTAGTTTGGATTTGAAAATTCCAGTTCACTCTGAAATAGTTTATTTCCTATCTGCTCTGCTGCTGCTGCACTTTTCATCAAATCCCGCATGGTCAGTTTGTGACCTCCCCGGGGTCTGATGGCAGCACGTAAGTACCAGTGTGATTTCTTGCGTGGCGTTGCCTCAGTTGTCGGTGCCCCTTACAAAGGTAAGCATGGAATGCCAGTACGTTGTCATGGCCTCTTTTTTGTCTTCATTGCTATTGCCAGAGGGAAGTTGAAATGTCTAGAAATCATTCTCTCTCTTGCATGTGTGCAGCTAGAGGAAGCCCTTTTATGGTCTCCTGCTGTCACAGGCAACCACACCATTTTTAGACTCTGATCAAACATGACTTTGAAATTAATTAGATTTGTGCCCTCAAAGATTTTTGTGTTTGTTTCAAGTCTCAAAATGTATGTTCATTCCTTTTTCCATTTGACCTAACTTCAGACATTTTGAAGTCTGATCCAGCCACAGCAGTAGAAAAAGGTACCTCCAGAGTTCATCTGATGTATTTTAGTTGTCCATTGTTGTCTATTTAGTTGTCTAAAATAATCTACAACCATTATTGTAGTTGCCTACAGTGACACTAAGTACCCTCTGGAGGTATTAGGTTCTCTCCACTCCTGAGTCATAGGCTCAGATTTAGACATCTGACTCAGGGACACCTACAGGGAGAGAGAGGTGAATCTTAGGATAGAGACCAAAAGGAGCTGGTGTAGCAAAGCCTGTTGTTTACACTGCTAATGTACGAGGTTTTACTCTGAGGGAAAGTGTTTAGGAATTGATTGGAGAAGCGGTTCACCGCTCAGAGCAGAAGGAACAGTAGACTCAGGTGGAAGTTGGCAATCAACAGCTGCAGTTGTGATGAGGACATTGTGACATGGCACCTTCCAAGGTGCATGCAAGGTCTGGGTTTTTTCACCCCTTCACCAGATCTGCAGACACTTTTTAAGGGTTCAGTGCCTTCAACACAGCCCGTCCAGGCAGTAGAGCAGAGTCAGACAGCTCTGCGGCACGGTTGTTGAGGTCTTGGTGCCATCGCTTCAGATGCAGTGTGCTTTGCAGGCACTGGGGCACTGGTTTGTTAGCCCCAGGGGACACAAATGCTCTGCAGCTGCCAGGTTTGCTTTAAGAACAGGATGCAAAAACTGGGCATGTGAATGTTTTTCCTTTGAGGTTTTTTATAACTGTGTAAATGGGAGCCAGGTTTTTTTTCCAGGGATGAGTGACATTATTTCTGTATGACAGGTTGTTCTGAATAAAATGTAGCTGGGTTAGTTCCTGACCTGCAGCTCATGAGCCTTTTGCCTTCAGAACACTTCAGATGTTGCTCCATAGCTATGGGAGATGAAAAAGCCTAGAACTGCAGTGAGCAGACAGAGCGCAGTGTGGTGTTGCCTGCAGCAGGTTACTTGCTACAAATTGATATACATGGGCCAGTAAAAGTTAACTGGTGCTTTTCTTTCTTCTTTTAAACCTTGAAAAACCAAGTGAGGACTTTGCAACACACCTTTCCTGATTGTAAAGTGCCTTTTCACCACTAACTTTCACAGATTCACAGAGTGGAAGGGGGTGGAAGGGACATCTAGAGATCACCTAGTCCAATCCCCTGCCAGAGCAGGATCATCTAGAGTAGATCACACAGGGACAAGTCCAGGCAGCTTTTGAACATCTCCAGGGAAGGAGACTCCACCCCCCCTCTGGGCAGCCTGTTCCAGTGCTCTGTCACCCTCCCAGTGAAGAAGGGTTTCCTCATGGTCAGGATGAACCTTCTGTTTTCCAGTTCATGGCCATTGCCCCTAGTCCTGTCACAGGACACCACTGAGAAGAGCCTGACCTCATCTTCCTGACACCCACCCTTTAGATATTGATAAGCATTGATAAGATCCCCCCTCGGCCTCCCCTTCTCCAAGCTAAACAGACCCAGCTCTCTCAGCCTTTCCTCATAAGGAAGGTGCTCCTTCCAAGTAGCTCAATTTATGCTCAGGTGTGGAGAAAAATGCAAAAATACCCCACCCTATGAAGTAGTTTCTTCACCAATTTACAAGTAATAAAAAATGTGTTAGATCAGAAAGTATCTGCAGTGTTCGCTGCTGCTCTATATGGTTTTAAATTAATTTCATATCAGTTGTTAAAATTACATTTTAAAGTCACAGTGTGCCATTTAGCTCTCTGATGACTAGCAGTTAAAGCACAGACTGTAATGATACTCTGCAATAAGTGGCAATATTAGCAAAAGGGGAAATGACAACGCAAGACCAAGACTTCACTGCTTCTGTCTGAACTGGTGGTTTGTTATCCCAGTTGCTCTCCCTGGTTCCTGACCAAGCTTCCTTTGGAGACTTTGTGCTAGTTAAGAAACAGATAAAGAATCAGGGATGCTGGGGTGGGCGTTTGTAAAACCAGAGGTTTTCTTTACTAACAGCTTTTGTATATGCACTGCTTGGTTACTCTGACTTCTTTTGCTATCAGCTCTGTTTTCTTGGAAAACTCATACTACTGTGTAACCTGGGTTGCTTTAGGATAAGAAAAATCGGATACCTCTTTGCTGTAGAGCTCTTCACACAACTCCTGCTCCACTCAGGTGCTCCAAACATTTGCATGCACCTGGGAATCAGCAGCACCTTTTTCTTAAAACCAAAGGTATTTGCTGCTGCATCTGTTGTCTTGCATTAGACCAGAGAGAGGAACTAGTTAGTACAGAGTCTATGACTCTTGTTGGCTTGCTACTCTCCACTTAGGCATTTCTCTAGAGAAAGATTTAGTAGGAGAGGGAGAGCAGTGAGTCATCCATGAGACTAATGGAGATAAGTGCAGACTTCTGCTATATTTTTTTATGAAGTAATAAAAAACTTAATGGGCAAGAGGAGGGAGAATTCATACAGTTCTATTACTAACATCCAGAAGTGTGTTTATTTCTTACGCTCTTAGCAATCTCAAAAATATTCACAAGAGTCACACAGTATTGATTATTAAATAAGGTGGCAACTGACATCTGTCATATCAGGCAACATCAGCTACTACTTGATATTAGAAATCATAGTGGGAATGTTATCTTTAGGGAAAATAGCCAGCCTCTTTTGCACAATCGAAAAAGCATTCTATATGGAAGGTATTTATTATATTTAATTGACTTTGCAGCTGTGTAAAGTTGTCAATTTAGGATCATTTTAGTATAGATGGTGAAGAACAAGCAGTCATCTCTAGGTGGAAAAAAGAGCCAATTTGAATGAGTTGGGTTACATTGCATTAAGATACTAATTTTAACATTCAAAAAGCCACTCATTCAGGATTGCAGCGGCTGTGAAAAATACTATCAGAAGGGCAAATTCAGTGGTTTCCCTTCTCCCTTCTTTCTCCAGTTTCAATTAATAGATTAGGGAAAAAAGTTCTGTAACTTTTTATTACTGCTTGCCCTAGAGCAGGATTATCAAGAAATGTTGCAGGGGAAATAACAGACTGACCATAAGATCTATTTCTGTAATTTTATGTCCTATTAAGGCCATTCTTGGGCAGCGCTTACACAACTGATTTTGGTGTGCATTGAGCATGTTTAACAGTTAAGAGATACAGCATAAGAGAAAGTACATTTACTTGTGTAGAGTGTGTGTATATGTTTGTGTGGCTACATGTATATAAATAATACAGCATAGTATGGTTTATATGTTGCATATCTTCTAGAGAAGAGGGAATAATCAGTGAATCTTGTGTTTTGAATGGTTTCTCTCTTCCTACCTTCTCCTTCTCCACCACATTCCAACATGGTCATGATTCATGTCAGTAAGTTGGCATAGAATCATAGAATGGTTT
>NW_010235173.1:0-4214 GCF_000690775.1 Eurypyga helias
CCCAACCCAAACCATTCTATGAGTCACTGAAATGATAACTTAGAATCATAGACTCACAGAACGGGTTGGGCTTAAAGACCATCCAGTTCCAACCCCCCTGCCATGGGCAGGGACACCTTCCACTAGACCAGGTTGCTCAAAGCCTCGTCCAGCCTGGCCTTTCTTCTTGGGTTTAGTACAGCCAGTGCCCAATTAACTCCTCAGCTGTTTCTGCGAGGCCTTTGCCACATCCCTGCGAGGTTACACCCGCCACTGGGTTAACTTCTGCCTTCCCCGTTTGCTGTGACCAACCACACGTGAGAGTGAGTCGACAACTGGCTGGGATCCTGACTCAGGCCGTGAATATTTTTGAGAGGAAGCAGCAGGTTGCTTTGAAGCTGTCCTGCAACTCCGAAGTATTCTCTCCCTAAACAATTCCATGTCTGACATTCTATCCAGGAGCTCCTGCTCAGTCCTTCACTGTTAATGGTTCTGAGTTGTTTTGGGGTTTTTTACTTTCCTACCGTGATCCAAAGACAGTATGGCGTGATGGTGGAAAAACTAGTTTTCCGGTGTGGCACTGGTGAGATGAAACTTAAGGAAAGCTTGCACAAGGAGAAAATCATCAGTGTTTGGCTGAAAAAGGGCACCTTAAAGCACGTGATGGAAAACCCAACTAGTTTTAAAAACTGACCCAAGCAGAACATTTTCGTGGTAGTTGACAGAAAATCAAACCCAGACGGGTGATCTTTCTGTGAAAGCCTCACTGAGAGTGTTTCTCACCCCTGCCTGGAGGTGGAAAGGCAAACAAAACGTGTTCTCTCTTTATCATGTGGTTTATTGCAAGGTAAGGCTGGCCCACGGCATCCGGGATTCCAGGGGGTGTCTCACGCCTGCTGGTCTGACCATCGCTGCGTTCTTGCCGACAGGAGACGAATTGCAAGGGTGTGGGGACTGTAAACACTCCAGCTCTCGGTGACAGAGGATAATTCTAGATTCTGTGGATTATTAACAGTTTGTTGTCCTGTTTACTTTTGAGTCATTTTAATACTCTCCTTCAGATAACTTAGCTTAGCCTTCTGAAGGTTTCTTCCTACATGGAGGTGTTCAAATGACCTGGTTTTGTCTCCTTTCAGCTGTTACCTTCTCCCTGGGTGCCCTCCTGGTGTGTATTTCTATTTACCTCTATGGATTACCTCGACAAGACACCACGAAAATCCAGCCATCAGAGACTAAGAGCTCAAAAGAGAGACTTGCTACGGTGTGACGCTGCCCGTAAAAATGGACAGGCAAGAGGAAAAACAGGACTTTTTAAAAAAAAAAACAACTGCATTTTTGTAAAATTAGCCTTAAGCTGATGGTTTAAGTGGGATAGCCTAAAAGCAGAAGTTAGTTCTGTTTTACGTGTGAAGTTTCCAGTGGCTGACACCGAGGCTGCGTGACGGCCGGGCAGCCGGACGGGTGTTACGCTGAAGGTGTTCTCCAGTCACATCGGAGAGTCCGCTCGCAAGGAAAGCGGGATGAAGGAACTGACCACTCAATTGTACATAATGTATATAACGGGGGGGGAGACTGGTTCTTTGTGTATTTGATAAACTGCCCTGCCCTTTGAGGGCTGAAATGCCCAAAAGCTTCATAAAAATACATTAAAAAGAGCAATTACTGCCAGCACTGGTTTTTTAACGAGTTAGCAATTGCAGTTTGATTAATGAGGGGAAAGATTTCTCTTCTAGGTGATACGTGTGAGATGAACAGAGTACTTCCCCAGTGTTTTTATGATGAATTAAGTTTTTTTCCCCTCCACGTGGTAAAGTTTCACGTGCCCTGACACAGCTCCAGGAGCAACCACGCTTCGGGCATCGCTTACCTAGACGTGATTATAAGCAGCACTTGCTCTTTGGTTTAAAAAGCCAGAATGAAAGGCTGGTGTTTCGCCTAAGTTGCAGGTTTTCTTTCACTTTCAGATGGGTTTTTTTTATACCTGCTGTAGCTGGTAGAGGGATGTTCTGCGTGTTTGGTCAAACCCCAGCTGCACGGGGGATGGTTCACATCGTCTTGTACCTCTGGCTTAAGTAGGAATGAGTCCGCTCAGAGTGTCGGGCTGGAAGGTTTTTATCTGTACGTGTTATCTCTAAAGCTTTTTGTGCATGACAGAGCGATGCTTGGAAAGAGTTCCCGTAACGCGCATTAGGCTTTGGGTTGACTTGAGTGCCAACTGTATAATCTCAACCTCCTCCCTCAGCCCTTCCAGCACCTGCAACGCCGCACTGAGGGAATACTGCCCTCGGTGCTTTGGGCAACTCGTTCACATGGAAAGTGGAGCTGAAAACGTGCCCAGGTGTATGTCCTGGTTAGATTCCTTCCAACACGAGGTAACCAGCTGCATTTTACTTGCAGGTGGGGTATGTTTACCTCACTTGGGGTAAACATACTTGGGGTAAGCAGGGAGGTTTAGATTAGATATCAGGAAGAAGTTCTGCCCGGAGAGGGTGGTGAGGCACTGGCACCGGTTGCCCAGAGAAGCTGTGGATGCCCCATCCCTGGAAGTGTTCAAGGCCAGGCTGGATGAGGCTTTGAGCAACCTGGTCTAGTGGAAGGTGTCCCTGCCCATGGCAGGGGGGTTGGAACTAGATGGTCTTCAAGGTCCCTTCCATCCCAAACCATTCTGTGATTCTGTGTTAAACACAGCAGTAACAACCGTGCTCAAGCTGTGATCCAGCAAGAGGATGCCAGCGGCTGCGTGCGTGTAGAACAGCGTGCTGCCGAGGTGCTGCCCCGCTGGGACAAGGCCACGGTGGTGGGTCCCGTCGGGCACTGCAGAGCCACCCGCACTGTCTTACACGTGCCGCTCCACCTCTCCTCAGCGGTGGGACAGCTCGGGGGGCCGGGCAGCAACCGCCGCGTCTGACCACGCGTGCGGGGCTGAGGGAGCACCGCTGTTCCCGCTGCAGCGGCTGGGGGGCAGAAAAAAGCATGTCGTGTCGGCGTGGCAGAGGAATGGGCAAGGAACAGGATGCGAGAGGGTGGGCCGTTGGTCTTGGCTGATGGTGCTAAAGGGGAGCGCAGTACAACACCCAGGAGAAAATTCTCCGGCGGGGTCTGACTGATCCGGTTACAGTACACAGGGCACCTGGAGCTGTTGTAGCATCACGCTTAAGTACACAGTGGCAACCACAGAAGGGGAGAACTTTGATCGCTGAGGGCAGCACAGCTAATCCGCTTCCTCTACCAAGAAGATGTTCGATTTGCCAGGGTAAACACAGAGCAGCTTAATGGGAAACAGCAGCTTAAGTACGCTTCTCCGGCCAAGTGCCTGGGAGAAAGCGACTGTGACAGCCTTGGCTCCCCCCAGGTGGCAAGGCCGTGCAAGCGCTTCCGCTGAGGGTACAAGCACACAAACCCCGGGGAGCAGGCAGCGAGTTCCCAGATGGCACGAGCAATGACACACAGGGCCGTACGTATATTCTCTTGAAAAACAAAACCCTTTTACCGAGAGATGTGACTTTATGGCGCGTGTGGCCCCGTTACATTTGTGTCACAGGTGTAATGCCGAGAAGTCTCATTCCGTTGGCTAGAACCAAGCGTGCAGCTTGAAAGAGACGGAGCCTCGCCTGCAAAACAAGAACAGCTGTCAGCTTGCTGTATCGCAACAGACTGGGACGCGGTTCTCGGGACAGCAGTTGGGAGCAGGTGAGAATGCTGTCCCCATGCGGGGCGCTGGGATTCAGCCGCATGTCATCTGAGCACCTGGGAACGCACCAACGCTGGCAGAATGTGCGCCAGCTGTCAATGTCCCTTTGCTGACACTGCCACGGGCCGCTCTTGTCAACGAGGGGGAGCCGAAAGGGGTGTCCAGCCCGGTCTAGTACCCTCGGGGCCGAGCGACCAGAAGTGCTGCCAGCAAAGACTCAGAAGTGAAAATCTCGTGTACCACAGGCTGTTACAGCCCAAGGATGCTGCTGGAATTCCTCCTCTCGCTGTGCCTGGGTGAGAGGCTGTCGAGCAACTATGGGCTGCTTTGGAATGTCACTTTTCCTTGTCCATCTCTTAGAGCCCTTCCCAAAGAGCTCCCTGTGTGCAGCTATCAACCTAACTCCAAAAACCAGTTCTTGAAAGCTGTCAGATATAGAAGATTACTTAGAAACGTTATTTTACAGAATAAGGAACTGCAGTTTTCCTTGTAGCTTGGACTGTCTCAGTTGTTCTTCCCAAGAATGCCTGGAAGCATCTTCAAA
>NW_010235173.1:4224-4609 GCF_000690775.1 Eurypyga helias
GCATCTAAGCTCAACTACAGAGTGCAGCTCCATCGATTCCACTGACATTTTTCCCCCACAACACAGCTCAACCCTTAAATGTTGATTTCCTACCGACATCAGATAGGTAACTGCTTTTGAAATCGATAAAAGAGGAAATTAAAAAGGCAATGTAATTTGTGTATCATTTACTGAGTTGTTAAGGGGTCAGAGATTGCCTGGGGAGTGCAGCTCCATCGATTCCACTGACATTTTTCCCCCACAACACAGCTCAACCCTTAAATGTTGATTTCCTACCGACATCAGATAGGTAACTGCTTTTGAAATCGATAAAAGAGGAAATTAAAAAGGCAATGTAATTTGTGTATCATTTACTGAGTTGTTAAGGGGTCAGAGATTGCCTGGG
>NW_010235173.1:4643-29396 GCF_000690775.1 Eurypyga helias
GGCTGCACATCACCAGTTGTCAGCCTCGGTGCTTTGGCTAGAAAGGCAGCCTAGACAGCTCGGGGTATGTAGGTGGGAAGAGGGAGGAGAGAGATTCGGTCATCTCCTTGCTCTCTGCCTTCCCACAGAACCGCTAAAGGAAAGCAGCAGGAACAAACCGAGTTAAATGCTCAAAACTTTACTTCTGAGAAGTAACGGTGATGAGAAGGAAAGGGCTTTGGGTTTGGAGCAGTTGTCCTTATGGAGCGTTCTGTTTTGGGAAGATGAGGCAGAGCAGCCCTTTCCCGAGGGCAGAGCTGTGAACAGCAACCCCTGACTCCCCCTGAAGCCCTGGACAGCCTGCCTGCAGGTGCACAGTCACCCAAGCATCTACACAGCTGGCTTGGCTACACAGCTGGCTTGGCAGAGCCCTCGCGGATCACTCCTCCCGGACACCCTGCGCAGGCTCCAGCCACATACCAACACTGCCCCACCTACCTGGGCTAGTTCAGGGCCACTGCCTTTCACAGGAAGGGTTTTGTGTGCCACGGCTGCAAGGTGGCTGGAATGGAGAACACAGAATCACAGAATCATAGAATGGCTTGGGTTAGAAGGGACCTTAAAAATCATCTTTAAAGTCCCTTTGAAACCATCTTTGAAATCATCTTCGAAACCTCCCCACTTCCAATTGAAACCCGTTACCCCTTGTCCTGTCACTACAGGCTCTTGTAAAAAGTCCCCCCCAGCTTCCTTGTAGCCCCTTCAGGTACTGGAAGGTGCTATAAGGTCTCCCCGGAGCCTTCTCTTCTCCAGGCTGAACAAGCCCAACTCTCTCAGCCTGTCCCCATAGCAGAGCTGCTCCAGCCCTCTGAGCATCTTCGTGGCCTCCTCTGGACTTGCTCCAACCAGCAAGTCCCTGGACAAGAGCAGAGCTAGGGCCTACAGAAAGCAGCAGAACCAGAAGAGCTGCAGGGGCAGCATGACACAGACTGTCATTTCTGACACCCTCTTTCACCTGGCTGGGGGAGGCCATGGTTTTCTCTAGCCTGCCTGTTGTCAGGGCATGCCATCAACAACTTAATGCTTGTTAAAAAAAACCCCACCCAAACCGATTTCTCCACTGCTTCCCTAAAACAACCTCAAAACTGGTCCGGAAAGATCCTGGAGAGCCTGCCCTGTCATTTGATTCCTTATACAGTTTTCCTTAACTTTTTAAAGCATGCCCCATACGCAGGCTCTACAGCTCCCTCAGCAGTCTGCTCTGGTGTTTCACGGATGTAAGAGAAATGAGGGAGTATGGGAGTATCCCCACACAGTATGGCTTACAGCAATAACATGCTTTGGCCATCTCAGCACGTAGGCCGAGATCAGTGCTTGAAGAGCTTGGGGTTGGACACAGTTTCCTAGCTGAAATGTTGAGATTTGAGAGCATATTATCAGCTCACATCTGCTCTTGAAGATACGATCAGACCAGCATGATTTGGGGTTCAGGCACTGCATTGCAACCAAGTGATCCTTTTTTCTTGAAAGCACTTAATTTCTGAGGAGGCTCCTGGCTCCTTTGTTCCTGGTCCCAACCTTGCTCTCTATTACATTACGTGCTAATCCTACTTTATTTACACCTTCCCTGCTCCATAGAGACTGTCCCACAAATTTACATCTCCCCAGTATTTTTACCCTTCAAAGCAGTGCAGATGCTGCAGAGCCCGCTCAGGAAGACCGCTCTGGTAAGGAGCACGACGCCGGCATCACCCACCCCCTTACCTGAGGGTGAGGAGGTAGCTGACAATGTGCTTGGGTTGCAGATCCTGCGAAGATTGGTACAGCACCTCATCGTACCTGTGAAGGAAGGAAAGGGACTGGTTGGTGTTGAAGTGGCAGGAGGGTGTACTCCGACACAAGGCTCATCAGACTTGCTTAAGCCAGAACGCACCCACAACCGCAGAATTAACCAAAATCATCTTCTGAACCAGACCTAAAGCCGTGTAATTAGCAGAGAATTGATTATTTCTTCCCCGTTCACTCATTGTTACAGGAGACGATTGCTTCCACTCCTCCTGGCGCGAACGCTGTTGATGGCAGAGCTCAGCGAGGCAGGCTACAGCAAAGAGAACACGAAAGCTGTATTTGCTCCTGGAACGTCACGCCTGGTTTTACATTTCGACACTAATTGTAAGCTCCTAGGAGCAAAAACCGTGGATTAAATAACCAAGGCAATCAAAAGAGTCCCCGAGAGGATGTTGCCTTTAGTAAATGCATTTAGAATTTGAAGTAGCTACAGGAAATCTTGTAACAGTAAAAAAGACAAAACCAAAGTGGGTTTGCATAATCCTGGAATAAAATCCACTTGTGTAAGGCAGTATTAAACTGGATAAAGCAGGCAGATTCACGAAGATCCATGCTTTTTCTTCATCTGTTCTGCTGCCCACCTGTGCACATCCTCTTCTTCACGGCCTGCAAGAAGTTACCAACACCTCTGGGGCCGAACAGATTACAAATGCTAAGTGGGAAGTGGACTTCCTGGTCTTTGCTCAGCTCCCAGGCCCATCCCTGCCAGCATGCCCAAGCTAAACTTCCCTGGGATCTTCCTCCTTCAAAGGCAACCTGCGGGAGAACCGGGAATTGAGCTCTGACAACGAAGGCTCAGCGGTCACATCCCAGCTACGGCACCGGGGAGTGCTCCTGTTCCCTGGGAGGGTATCTGCTTGGCCAGACCCAAAGGCCTTTGCAATAAGGAGACCTGAAGCTCTGTGTAAATAAGAGCCCTGTGGTGGAGCAACAGCGTCTGTTTGAAAACGGAGACGTCAGGGGCGCGCTGTCCCCTGCAAATCAACCCAGAATACATTAACCCTGTTAGTTTTCACGCTTAAGCTGGGCAGCTATACACTAATCTGATAAAAACGAAGCAGCGACCCATGATGTTTCTGTGAAATACGATTGCACTGGATAAATACGGTACTACGGGTCTCATTTAGAGTGCTGGCTGGTCTTGTTAGTCCTCAGGACAGCATGCAGCACGCGACAAACTGCAGGCAGGCCGCCCGAGGCAGTTATCGGTAGGACACTGGGACCTCCAGCTGCAGGCCGAAAGGAGCCACCTGGGACTCTGACGTGACTTTTGGAAGTCCGAACGTTCAACAGACGCCCTGTAGAAGGCCTTAGTGTGGCCAAAGGATTCAGCTCCGGCACTGTGCGAGGCGCAGCGCAGTATGCAGGATTTCCCTCTAGGAATTCTAAAAGCCTCAATTACTTCCAACTCCATCACAGGCTGCACAACATGAACAACTCCCCCGTCTCCGTATTTTAATGACACACCTATGAAATGAGGAAAACCGACACAGTTCAACTTGAAGACTGAATTAACGAAGGACACTACTGCTACAAGAGGTATTAGTTGCGCGCGTTCAGTAGCTCGGAAGGACGCTGAGCTACGGAATGTGGATGCAGGTACTCCATTTCACCTCACCAGGAGCACTTCCTCTCCCCTTTCCCACATGACAAAAACAGAACAGGAGGGACCAAGCAAATCTGCAGCTAATACCTATATAGAGCTTAGCATATTTTCGTGAAGACAAGAGATAATGAAGAGACTCATGGACACAGAGTATCTTCCAGATACTGCTTTTTCCCTCGTATGGCTTCTAAAGCCCACAGAGATTTCAAGTGAGGGCTACTGTGGCCATCAGTATGACCCAACAGACAGGCCACTGCCTGAGACAGCCTTTTGTCTCTTACGATCGCGCGGTCTGTGCCTGCTCAAGAGGCTGGCGACAAATCCAGAAGTTTATTTTAAGGGAAGTGGTGTTTGGAAAGAAAACTAGACAAACCTGAGAAGATGCTGAAGAACAGAGATGGCAGCTGGCTCTTGCAAGCACGCCACGTTGACGTCGGGTAGCTGCTCGTTCCCATGCATCTGTTCTAAACTGGAATGTAAGAATGAGAAATAAACGTTGGGTGAAAAACTCATGTTAGCGAAGCTGAACAAGCAAACCAGTAATTTGTGTTTACAAGAAAAAAGGGTAGGCTGCCTCTGCTCAAGCTGAATGGAACACTGAGACAAAGTGACTTCAAGCCAAGACAAAGAAATTAAAATCTGTGCTAGCCGTTCAGTATCAACAGGATTAGAGAAGTGCACGGACAACAGGCCCATAACCTGTTGCTAAAAGGGCTAGGGAGGTAGGCAACACCCTAGTAATGGTACCCTAGTACCATCAGGAACAATTTCCTCACCGAAAGGGCTGTCAGGCATTGGAACGGGCTGAAGTGGTTGAGTCACCATCCCCGGGGTTTTTTAAAAGATGTGGTGCTTAGGGACGTGGTTTAGTGGTGGACTCGGCAGTACTGGGTTAACGGTTGGACCCGGTTATCTTAATGGTCTTTTCCCAACCTAAAAAATTCTATGATTTGTATGATTCTCTGAGTTTAAAATACATGTCAAACCGTACTTCTGCACAGAAACGCTCCTTTTACCTGTGGAGTCTGGCATGGGTGTACTGCAAGAACACGCCTGTATCTCCTCGACTTTGAAGAGCTCGATCCCAGCTAAACTGGTAATCGGATGACAGAAGGCCCCGGAAGTCCTGGAACAACAAAGCCTAGATGTGGCTCTCCATCTCAAATTTTGACTTTTCACAGAAGATGCAAACACTTTAGGAGGCAGCTCAGACTGACCTGAATTATTAGTGCCGCAAGACCAACTTTCTCTGCTGTTTCCAGAGGGTCTTCTAGCTCTTTGGTTGCTGAAAAGAAACAGAGAAAAAGAAAACCGAAGTCTGTAGTAGTGTAGTGACTCCCTTGCTCCAACTTGGAGCTGCCAATAAAACTGTGTCTTTTAAAACTGTGAACTGGCAATATGGAAACTGCCAGGATGCATACAGCAAGACTTCCAGGATATAAATCGTTCTTAAAAGTTGAGATACAGCTGTTTCGGATGTGTTTTTTCCTACTTCTCCTAGTATGTGTCATGCAGATTTTAAGGTCAGAAGGGTTTGTTACAACAGCGTAAACAGACTACACTGATTTCTTCTTCACAAGTCAGACAGCCTATCTCTAAGATGAGGAATAGAATGACATGGCAGTTCAGATTTTGCTTAAAAATTCCAAGTGATAGGAAGGCATAAATAGTCAAAGAAAGATCGTTCCAATGGCTAATGGAGTGTTTGGATGCACAATTAGGGAGTGTTCATACCATCCACTGTAGATATCTGAACTGCCTGTACTCAGAGAACCTCAACTGAGAGAATCACTGAACGGTTTGGGTTGGAAGGGACCTTAAAGACCATCTAGTTCCACCCCCCCTTCCATGGGCAGGGACACCTTCCACTAGACCAGGTTGCTCAAAGCCTCATCCAGCCTGGCCTTGAAGACAGCCAGGGATGTCGACAGATTCTCTGGACAATCCAAGTATCTCACCATAAAAAATTTCCTCTTTCCAGTCTAACCCTACTCTCAGTTTAAAACTGTTGTCCCTTGCCCTGTCAATACAGACCCTGGTAGAGAAAACCTCCTTCTCCATCTTCTCTTAAGCTCCCTTTTTATAATGAAAGGCCGCAATAACCACACCTTCCCGGAGCCTTCTCTTCTCCAGGCTGAACAAGCCCAACTCTCTCAGCCTGTCCCCATAGCAGAGGTGCTCCAGCCCTCTGAGCATCTTCGTGGCCTCCTCTGGACTTGTTCCAACTGGCCTATATCCTTCTAATGTTGGAGGCCACGGAGCTAGACGCAAGACTCCAGGTGGGGTCTCACAAGAGCAGAGGAGAGGGGCAGAATCCCCTCCCTCGACCTGCTGGCCACACTTCTCTGGATACAGCCCAGGATACGGTTGGCTTTCTGGGCTGCCAGCGCACACTGCCGGCTCATGGCCAGCTTTTCATCCACCAGTACCCCCAAGACCTTCTCCTCAGGGCTGCTCTCAGTCCCTTCATCCCCCTGTCTGTACTGATACTGGCAATTGCCTTCATGCAGGTGCAGGACCCTGCACTTGGCCTTGTTGAACCTCATGTGGTTGGCCCAGACCTGTTCCTTAAGCCTGTCCAGGTGCCTCTGGATGGCATCCCTTCCCTCAAGCAAATCCACCACACCACTCAGCCTGGTGTCATCTGCAGACTTGCTGAGGGTGCACTCCATCCTACTATGTCAATGATGAAGATCTTAAACAGTACTGGTCCCAATACAGACCCCTGAGAAACACCACTTGTGACTGGTTTCCACCTTGGACACTGAGCCACTGACATGTACTTTGGACGTGGCCATCCAGCCAATTCCTTGCCCAGTCTGACAGTCCATCCATTAAATCCGTTATCTCTCCCATTTAGTAAGAATGTTGTGAGGGCCCATACCAAAGGCCTTACAGAAGTCCAGGCAGATGACACCCATAGCTCTTCCCTTGTCCACGGATGCAGTCGCTCCATCACAGAAGGCCACCGGATTAGTCAAGCATGATTTGCCCTTCTCCCTGGGTAGAGATGACGAGAACCTCTCCAAAGCTCCTCTAAGTAAACAGGCTAAACTTAAGTCTATCATTACAAAACCTAATTAATCTGGAAGAGTCTAATAGAGAATGTCCTCACGACAGCAGCAGAGACACGTCTGCAAAGCGATTTCCAGCTTTTTCACAATTCCAGTGATACTCTTCAGCAGATAAGCAGCGTGCTGTTGCGTACAGAAATTCACCAAAGGGCCTGTTCATTCCCTGTCTCGGGAAGTTCACAGGGCCAAGCTGGTGCTCCCGTCAGCAGAAGTACAGTAAACGTGCCTACCGAACAGCACTTCAGCTGCTGGATCTTCTGGGAAGCCCATTACTTGTGTTTGGACCCACTTCCTTGCCTAGTGAAAGGTGATGCTTTTGACGTGATTCTATGATTCCATTCTGTGATTCCATGACACGCGTAAGGCTTTCTATTTTAACTCCGATCACAGTGCGACCAGGGCCTCCTCTTCCCGTCTTCTCTGCTGGAGAGAAAGGAGGATTCTTATTGTGGTCTTTTACAAGGCAAATCTGTTCCACTTTAGCAAGGGCCAAGTGCATTGTTTTTATTGTGGAATATGTAATCTATATAAAATTGCAGCGTTCACCTTATGATTCCCTGTCCCAGCTGATTTCCCACTAGCAGCAGGATATGGAGAGATGACCTGTTCTCTTAAGGCACCACTTCAGCTCAGTTTCACAGTACAGTTTTAGTACACTTTGATTTCCATCTTTTTGCTTTGCTATTTCTTTGTGCCAGGTCAGCAAAGCCGACTGAGACAACTTGGAGTAGTTCATACTACTCACACCTTTGCTGTTGACAAAATCCAGACGGACTAAGCGTGAACAGTGTGGGGATAGTTCATAGCCCTGAGAAGTCTCGGCCTGGCTATTCCTTCAGAAAGACAAATACGTTAACATTACATTTCATAACTGAGATTTGTTTCCAAACAGAACAACTGTCTCAGAATTCAGGCTTTTGTTTAGATGCTCGATGAGACACAGACAAAGCTATCTAAGAGGCAGTAAAGCAGGAAGGGAAACGGGCGTTATTCAGAGGAGTTACATGGACAGCAGGATCCATTTAGATGAGTAGAAAGAAAAAAGGATGCCAATAATGGAAACTTGAGTAGCAGAACTGCGTACAGGGGGCCTACAAGGAAGCTGGGGGGGGACTTTTTACAAGGGCCTGTAGTGACAGGACAAGGGGTAAAGGGGTTAAATTGAAAGCAGGGAGGTTTAGATTGGATATCAGGACGAAGTTCTTCCCGGAGAGGGTGGTGAGGCACCGGAACAGGTTGCCCAGAGAAGCTGTGGATGCCCCATCCCTGGAAGTGTTCAAGGCCAGGCTGGATGAGGCTTTGAGCAACCTGGTCTAGTGGAAGGTGTCCCTGCCCATGGCAGGGGGGTTGGAACTAGATGGTCTTTAAGGTCCCTTCCAACCCAAACCGTTCTGTGATTCTACGATTCTACAGCTCACAGCAAAGAGAGAGTTTATACAAAGGTATTCAACTAACCAGCCCCACAGAAGCATGAATTTTAACACTAGCACTGGCTATTGGATGCCCAGCTCCCGCAGCCTTCTCACCAAGTGAGGCGCTTTGATGCCACACACAAGTATGTACTATCTTGCACTGCATATCCAAACACTTTTCAAACACTGAACACATTGCTACGAGTCTGGGATCTACAATGCCTAATTTAAGAAAAGGGAAGCGAGGCAGGAATTCAAACCTAAGAGGGGAAATTTCTACAGGCACAGGTAGGATTTAGGATCTAATGGATAAGCTCTGGGGAAAGCTGCAGCGCCATCTGAACACGTTATTTCTTTTAGCTGCCTACTGCTTGTGGAACGGAACATGGGGCTGTGCCTCTGCCCTGTCAGTCCAGCAGAAAAATCAGCTTACTCTGCACCCAGCTATGACACTGGCCTTTCAGCTCTAAGCCCCACTCCTCTCCGCAGTACAACCGGTTTGAATCGAGGGTCACCCTTCTGTCATTCCACCTGTCCCCACTTCTCGTCCACTCTACCGGCAAAATTATCTGGATTGAACATGCCGAGGAGGCAGAGCAAGGAAGATGCCCACGCCTTGAGCTGGTCAGCTCAGTGATTCAGTGCAGAACGCGGGAGAGGGGGCAGCATTGCCCCGGGAACGGCTTGAATCCTTCCTGCGCCTAGAGGGAAAGGCTCCGGAACCACAGCCCCAGGTGCAGGCAAACATTCCCTTCGGCAGATTCTGCCGCAGAGCTGGGACCTCCCCGGGACTCCGGACACAGCCATGAGACTGGGAGGACGACGAGGCAGCAGGTGTGGACAAGCTACGGTCAACCCTGACAGAGAAAACCGCCAGCGCTGCAAATCCTTGGGATGAAATCTGACTGTTCCCCCAACTCCAGCCCCCAGCCCCGCCATCTACGAGTTTGTCCCTCCAGGAAAGAAAAAGGAACTGTGGTCCCCCAAAGGCAGGTACTTGTTCCCAGTGCAAAAGCAGGATGAAATAATTTCCCTGAATGTTAGAATTTGCTGCAATTTAGGGAAGTTCACAGAGTTGCAGAGGATTATTTTAACATTGTTTGTATTACGGGGGATACAAAAAGTGCGCAGATCTGGGCGTATCAGTACAATTAGCCTGGGGAAGGGAAAAGTGCAGGGTAGAAAAGATGACGCGGTTTTGATCAACACAGAACAGCAAAAGAATAAGACCTGAAGTAGCTAACTTTTTGTGGAAGCCATGTTTTGTAACATCCTTGAGCGAACTTCATTTAAAACGTCTTCCAGGAAAATTACTTCTCCTCTCCGAGTCTTCATCCCTTGAACCAGACCGAAAGACACATGCTGGCACCTGTGTTGAAAAGCAGCAGGCCCCCAAATTACATTTTAATTAAGAGAAATGTTTGCAGCGTTTGTTCAGCGCTGGATTCTTACCAGGAACCGGCAACAACAGCTGAATAAACAGCGCTCCGACGTGGGAAGCTTGGTGATACAATCAGGAACTCTCATTTCAGCGACCAAAGCGCCACGCTTGTTACATAACGGGAAAATTACGATTGGAATGATGATAACCTGGTCATTCGCGTGCTCTTGGGAACCTCTCTTGCTACCAGCTTTAGTACAGAGGACTCCACGCAATAAATTGAGGAGAGGCAGGATGTAGACAGATCAAATTACTGTGGCAACACAGATCTGTTAATAGCATTAGAAAGGGAGTCACAATGATTCCATTGTGGCCACATTAAACTAAAAGTGTAATTAATCACTGCTAATAATAAAACACTCATTGCTGCGGCTCACAATAATCCCAATCATTATTCTGGATCCATAACCTAAGGTTAATGCAACTTGAAGAACTGTGAAGGGAGGCAGACTAATATTCCTGAAGGCTAAAATCCTAAATTTAACCACAAAAGACATGCAGTCTGTCAGAGAGGAATATGATTTAGTCTGCAGATCCATTATTGACCTGTGCTCAGCCTGCTAACAGGATTGGCAATTACGGTGAGTAACAGCGGAGGTACATTTCCCTGCAATAGATGCTTCCAGCCTGAAACGTGATTCAAACTCGGATTCAGATCTCTGCTGGCATCTCATACTTGACGACGTGATCATTTAATATGCGCTCACACACAATCCCAGAAACTATTCCATAACGTCTCTGAAAGGCCATTTCCCTTTTTCACATCAGGCCGTTACGAAAGACCTGTTCGATGAGAGACAGGGCTGGTTTTCACCTCCCAAACATGGGGCGATGCCTCCATTCGCAAATAAAACAGACCAGCAGGGACGGCCGTACGGAGTGAAAAGGTTGGTTGCCGGGGACCCAAGGCCCATGCTGCAGATGGTTCGGGGGGTTTTGTTTTCTTATTTTTGTCCTCCTTACTGGACTAGCATTAGTCGGGTCCTACAGGCCAAATGACTGCCTGCCCTCTGGAGCTCATTCGTTGCACACCAGCAGCACATCCTGTGGCTTAGTGTCATTCAGAATGCCTACAGGATGTGTTACGGCATGGTGGTAGGTGGGCACAGTCAGATTCTCTTAGAAAGAGCACTAATTTCAACGCACATATTACCCATTCTTTAAAAAAAAAAGTATATCATGAAGATTCGTAAATACATACCTTTCTGCCCAGTCGTAACCCATGAGCTTCAGTATTTGGAACAAACGTTGGAAGTGATTACTTTGACTTTTATCTGTCTGAGGAATAGAATTGGTGCACATTAGAAAACACTCCGAGCTTGATAAGGCTGAGCTTTTAACACACCAACACACACCACCACAGATCCTGTGCCAGTAAGTCGCTGCGAGCAGAATTAAGACCTGCGAAGACAGGCAAGACTTGGAAAACATACCAGCTGGAATCTGCGGTAAGGGGATTTTGCACCTTGTCAGAAAATGTGATCTACCCTCTAAAAAATGCTTATTCCTAGGTCACGAAGGCAAAGCCATGACCTGAAAGGAAACTCTGATGTTCTTTAGTTTCACATGACCCGTCAGCTGCCCATCAGACAAAGCGCCTCCATTTTCAGTTCAGAGCCTTACTGCTCTCGTTATATTCCCATGCTTTACACCCCCAAACTTCAAGGTTCCCTTCGCATAGAAACAGAACACCTCTTTAAGCCCTCTTTGTCTCCAGAACCCAGCAGCTTCTGTTGTCTCCAGCACGATTTGTCGAGCTTTACAGCATAAATCAGGTTCATAATTACAAAAAAACCACCACCACCCGCAAATGATCACATTTTCACATTGATATTTCATATTAAAGATTTTGTGCTTTCTTCCAATTACTCTCTCCTATGACTCAAGGAAGTTTCTGATGGATGTTTCACATCTAACAATGATCTCTGTACGCATTCCTAGCTACAGCTGTTGCCACAAAGTTCATTTTCCTACCCAGTGGCTCTGACTACCTCAATCAAAGCCTCCTTTATCCCTCCTTAAAAAAACTACTGCAGTGATAACCAAACAACCACCATTTCCTTATTTGATTGGTGTTGCAAGGCACAGAGTGAAGGGTTTATCTGCATTTTTTATCAACCTTACCACTGCATCAAGCCTCAAGCACCTGCCTCCTCTTTCAGAGTTCCTCCTAACCTTCCCTGCTCCTTTGCATCACCTCTCTCTGGGCAGCTTCCCAGGCAAGGCCAATCGATGGGCAGTGGTGGTCAGCATTTCAAACAAATCCTCCTAAGCTCTTTCCCACCCACCTCACGTACAAGAGAGTACCTGTAGCAAAAGGTACCTGTAGCAAAGCCAGATCTCGGTCGCTAAAAGATCTCACAGTAAAATTTACAAAGTTTAGCTCAAGGCCAGCTCACTGCACTGGCCAGTGCTGCCTCGCTGTTTCCTCTGCTCCCCTCTAGGTCTGAATTTACCTCTATTCTCCTGTTTATAAGATAATATAAATTCCATGACGGAAACTGGTTTTGTTTAGTGTGTACAACAGCATGTCCCTCATCACCCAGACCATGATTATAACATTTCAAAGCCTCTTCGGAGGATGGCAGCCTTTTGTGAGCAGATATTGTGACAAATTGTGACAATACTCACCAACAAAAAGACTCCAATCCTTCTAAGTCTTAATTGCTTCTTAGTGTCTGTTCACAGGGCAGAATTTTCAGCTAGAACTAAACTAAGAGCCGACTTAAGTTTGTAATGACTTGTCTTGACCAATGCATATAGCTATAGCACACAGATGAATATTTAAAATCATGAACAGAAAATAATCTAATACATTATTTTTATAATCCTATATACTCCCATGGAAATACAGACAAAGAGAGGACAACACCTATTGGGCAGTACAAGCTGAATTCCAGGTTTCACCTGGCCACCTGAAAACTAAGCGTCAAATTCCCTGGGTTTGGTACGCAACGCGATACGTCACAAAGCACAACAATGAGTGTTTTTTATGCTGGAACAATTCACAGAATTAAAATTGCATGAAAAACAAAGTGGGTAAGAAGGATGGGAAAAAAAATAGTAGGGGTACCACATCACTACATCTCTGCCTAGAAGTAACACTCCAAACATGGGGGTGTGAGTAGGTAAGAAAAGATGAACCTGCACACAGCACCATTTCACAGAACTATTTCTTTTGGAAGCTTCATTGCATGTCAAAAACAATACAAATGCTCCCTCAAAAAATTCATGTTATGAAGAATGGCAGGGTTTTTCTTTACAGGCCCCAGTATTATACGTGTCCTAGTGTTATCTAAGTTGTTGGCTTTAAGGGAGAAGTTCGCAGTCTGACAGTATGGACTGCATTTAGTTCTTCATCTATAAAAGAGTTTTCATCTCTTTTTTTGAGTGCAACATTCAAGTAAATCTCAGTACCTCTTTAACAGGTGTCATGCATTTTATAACGCTTTTGGTAGTTTGCTCATATGACAGCAATCTTGTGAAGTAAGTACGATTTTTTAAAATGCAAATCGGTGAAGGCACTGATTTACAGCATTACAACTAACAAACCAATGTAACATTCTTTTAAACGAGTGGATCTGATGAAAATATGATGATCTTATGGAGTAAGACTCAAAAGCCTTTCAATAATTTTCTTGTAACAGGATCAGGATTCTGGAAATCATTTGCATTTAATAATTAAAGACTAATCATCAGTGTTCCTACTGAAACCCATGAAGCCCTCACCTCTGGTAACACGGAGTAAAGTCCTCACCCACTACACAGCACTGCCACAAAACAGCAGCAACGCTCAGCCACCTGGCAGTTCCCCTCATCGGGGATCTCAATCTCTCTCTCAAACTCTCCTCACAGTTCGTGGTATCAGCTTCTCATTTTATGACCCGCTTTCTCAGCCCTCAGAAAGTCAGAAACAATAGAAATACGAATCATGTTAGCAAAAAACTATGCAACCTTAGCAAGGCTGAGAGAGCCGGACTGGACAGGCTCACCTCCCATTTCCAACTTCAATGAGACATGAACGATCACATCAATTGCATCGCAGTCAGTTCTTCCTGCGTTTATTTTGGGATTAGGAGTAGATCACAGAGGCCAGGGCAAGGAAGTGAACAGATGCTGGAGTGCAGCTATGAGCAGCCAGTCAGCTCAAGGCTGTTGCACCCACACTTGTTCACCCCGTTACCTTCGCATGCAGCCCGCATCCTAAATTGTGCAAAGTACCCACCCAACCATTTCCTAATTGTTCCTTCTCTCTGGGTCCCTACTACCTCTTGGCATAACAAATGCAAATAATTACCTACCCACCTGAATTAGGCAGGAAGCTTCCTTAACTCCCAACGCATTGCACTTTCACAGCCACACTGCTCTTCGACACCAGTGAATCTACTATGGTTCGGCCAGCAGAGCCAAAAAACCTCCCACCAAAACCACACAACCTCCCCCCCCAAAAAAACCACAACCAAAACGTCCCTGTTCTACAACCACATGTGGGAACGGCAAGCTCCTGGAAACTTCCTGAAGACTGAAAATAAAAGGAGGAATGTGCCTTAACTAAAAGTTGCACTTTAAACTATCAGGGTATTTAATTTTACCATTATTGATCTCTCCTCCTCCCCTGAATCATGGTATTTGTAACTTTATATTGGCTTTTGAAAGAGCTGTACCAGAAAAGATTTACGGGCATTACCAAACACAGAGAACATGCCAGAAACCTGCAGATTTTTTCCACAGGTTACTAATTGACTTCACATAATAGAGCATGGTTTCCAAAATGTTTTTTTTTTCTAAATCTGGGAAAAAGAAAATTTAAAAGCATCATGTGATACTTGATCCTAAATCAATACTTGATCCATGATACTAAAGCAAAAAACAGTTTCATGCAAGTGAGAAGATAATCACAGAATGGTTTGGGTTGGAAGGGACCTTAAAGCCCATCTAGTTCCACCCCCCCTGCCATGGGCAGGGACACCTTCCACTAGACCAGGTTGCTCAAAGCCTCATCCAGCCTGGCCTTGAACACTTCCAGGGATGGGCCATCCACACCTTCTCTGGGCAACCTGTTCCAGTGCCTCACCACCCTCTCTGGGAAGAACTTCTTCCTGATATCTAATCTAAACCTCCCCACTTTCAATTTAAACCCGTTACCCCTTGTCCTGTCACAATACTGCTATTTATTACTGATACTGTAGGAATTCTTAAAAAGCAAAATAATCAATCCACGAAATATAAAGAGACTCCCTGTCTAAAACTGCTTAGTCCAGACTGATGAAGCGGTACTTTATGTGCAATTGCTACGTAATGAAACCAAGGCACTGTTCAAAGCCATAAAAATTTACATTTCAGATAAAATGCCAGGACTTGAGAGCAGACTAAGATTCATGTTAGAACATTAATTTCTAAATTAACATTTTACAATCCCTTATAACACTAACAGCTTCTTCTGACTTGTTTAAATATTAATGACAACATTTATGTAGAAAATACAGTGTCAGTTGGGTAGAAGTTCCTCTAAAACGAATCACAATGAATTTTTAAAACAGAGAGTAACTTCAGAGCTGACTTTTCAACCATTCTGTGGGTCGTGAACTGAAAACAGAACCAAGAAACTGCCACATTGAGGCACAGCTGCTGGGCAGGGAGGGCATCTATTTTGCTGCCAAAATACAATGTGCCAAAGTCATACTGGGAGCAAGAGGCCCCCCTGGATTATTGGCGAGAGTCAGGCTCATTAGTGTTCGGTGAATCTAGAATTACTTACCACATAAATCATAGTGTCCCAGCTATGCTTATTCATTCGGTCTATAGCAGCAGCAAGGTCTCTGAAAGAGATAATGAGAAACTATTTGGACTTTCACTCACACATACCTCATTATTTGCCTCTTGGGCAAACAATTTACTCTTATGGAGGGAAGAGGACTTCCGGATTAGAGGGATCCAAGTATGCCTTACAGAAAAAAGAGCATATGTATACTTTGTTCACAACATGTGTTTGAAATGCCTTTATAAAACACCAGCTATGAAAATTACTGAGGAAACGTTCTTATGCACAGAGTAAGTCCTGTCTCTGCCTACTGGGAGGATCAATCAACTGGGAGACTTGAGAGAAACAACCCTCTCCTGGAAAACTAACCCAGCGCTCAGTGTTAGATTATATGATAAAAAGCTCATCTTCCCACACACAAAGTAGTGCAGAGAAACTACTTGCTCCAGGGCTTCCCAGGGCTGTCACAGGAGACATCAGCCCCACGTCCCGGCCTGAAACACACCTCGGGGGTCAACAGGAGCTGCTCTTCAGAGTACCTTCTGATTGAGGGAGGTTACTGCCTAAGTGACATGGGACACACGGGGTGCAGGGGAAAAGCATTTTGCCATTACACACGACTTATTATGGAATGCTTAGTGGAGGAACCAAAGATGGGAGAAGAACACAAAAGGAACGGGTGGCTTGTAAACCAATTGATGGTTAGTATACTTGTCTGGTTGTGTCCTGCCCCTCACCAGCAGAGTCTGTCCTGTCCTCTCATTAAAGAACAGGCAGGGACACCTTCCACTAGACCAGGTTGCTCAAAGCCTCATCCAGCCTGGCCTTGAACACTTCCAGGGATGGGGCATCTACAGCTTCTCTGGGCAACCTGTTCCAGTGCCTCACCACCCTCTCTGTGAAGAATTTCTTCCTGATAAGAAGGATAAGGAAGGTCCATGTGTGTCTTCAAAGATGAGGCACCCAGAGGCACTGTACTGCTGGTATCAGGGAGTCCAGGCCAACTGCTGCAAGACCATGGGGCCTGGGGGTTGACTGTGTCCATGTGTCTCTATGTAGAAGGCAAGAGGGGAGACTGAGGGTGCAGGGACAGCTGCTGGATGGATCACTGTGTCCGTACCAGCACCTGGAGTGTGGCTATGGGCCTTGCAGTCTCGCGTGGCCAGGTGCCAGCAACTGGGGAGAGCTGGGGATGTAGGGGCCAGCCAGTGGCAGACTGAGTGTTGAAGCTCGGCTAGTGGAGGGATCCAAGTTGTGCATACATACTCTGCACATATAATACATATGTGTATTAAATTCTTTCCGGAGAGGGTGGTGAGGCACTGGAACAGGTTGCCCAGAGAAGCTGTAGATGCCCCATCCCTGGAAGTGTTCAAGGCCAGGCTGGATGAGGCTTTGAGCAACCTGGTCTAGTGGAAGGTGTCCCTGCCCATGGCAGGGGGGTTGGAACTAGATGGTCTTTAAGGTCCCTTCCAACCCAAACCATTCTGTGATTCTATGATTTCTAGTTTCAGTTACGATTACTCATGCATCAAGGTGTTCCATCCCAGAAACAACAAGCTTCAAAATCTGTACTATTGGTTACCCATGTACAAAAGTTGACTGGCAAAATAAACAAAAATAAACACAGATGGGCTTGCTTGCCTTGTTATATAAAGAGATGTCCCATCGCTACGCATGACAGTGGAAAACGATGAGAGGTCTCTCTTTTCTGAAAGATCCACAATTCCTGTCCCTTCCCTGTAAGTTGAAAGAGAACACTGCAGTAACTGCAAGTCAGATGTAATATACAGGTGAGTTCAGGTACGACAGAGGACAGAACCAAAACATGGGCCTCTTGCCAAGGAACCCCACTCACTCTGGACAATCTCTTTCTTTTGTCTGAATCACTGTCTCCTTTTAAGTCTTTCCAAAGACTGTTCCTCTATGTTTGCTGTCACTGCTGCTGATGCCAGAGAGCTGCCTGCCCACGTGTTACACGATTACAACTTCCGCCCCAGTTCAGACAGGCAGCACATCAAAGCAAGGATCTCATCTAACTCTGCTCGTTAAATAGCAGTGAAGCTACCAAACCAATTAACAGCCTCAAAGGCCATTAGGAGTTCAACAGTGTCATTGTGCATAACTTGTCGCAGCCAGGCTTCTGTGCTAGCCACGAGAAAAGGCAAACTTAATTTTTTAGCACAAAACCTGTTGGTCTTCTACTAGAACAGCAACCAAAACCATCTACGGAAAACTCTTCCCCTTAGGTTACGTACACACCTCTCTCATCATATCTCATCTGAAATGCAACCGTTAGGCAAACTACACCAACAGAGTGAGTAATGAGTTCATACGTTGTTTTCTGCAGGAGCCCTTTATCCTCCAACATCTTGAGAACTTCCTGAGACTTCTCTTGGTAAAACGATTCTCCGGAGTATTCATCAAAGTGCACTCCTAGGCGCTGAAAAGTTTCAAGAATGTGAAAGAAGGGAAACATTGTTAGATCGAGGCTAATAATTTCTTCAAATTAAGTCAGATGATAGGTCTGTGTCACAGGTCAGTGCAATTTTGGGGTTTTTTTTTGAGAAAATGTCACTTTGTTGTTAAAAGGAAAGGATGTTTGGACTTTGATTTAATTTATTTCTGCATTAGAATTAATCTCCCTGAGTTCAATACAGCATTGGACATAATGTTCACGACAAGTAAATTGGGAGTAAATTGGATAGAGCAATTAGTACAAAAATTCTGAGGTAGGGCTGTGCTGGAGCCAAACCAGTGGACTGCAGAGAAGTTACTTGGCCATGAAACCAATCCTATTTTAAAAGCACCCCATAAGAAATTTAAAAAGCAGGAGCTGCTCACACACACTGCTGAGCACACAGAAATCACCATTACTAGGAAGGCTGAGGGTACACCTGGGAGAGATAGGATGACTTTAACTGTCAAAACCATGCGAAATGCAATAGTACGAAAGACAAGGTTTTTAACTGAGGGCAACAAAGCTGTCAGCTGCATGCTTACTGGTTTGACAAGGAATTGGGAGAGAAAGGTCTAGCTGTACCAGTCATCAAGTGATCAACAACGAGTGACCATCGTGATGCAGCTGCACAGGCAGCCCAATCCCCACTAACTTACAGGCCAGCTTTCCACTAGAAGTACCAAGGCTGTGACTCACTCAGGAGATCGTAAGTTAGAGTACGTGGCACGACTCCAGTGATACGTTTCAGGGAAGAACTTAAAGCACAGCCAGGTTATCTGAATTCCTGAGGAAGGTGCAGGCCACTTAAATTTGCAATCAAGGATTAAAGAAGACATGACCAATTTCTACAGATACATGAAGGGGAAGGAGACAGAAAAGTGCAATTTGAAGTAAAGAGTAACACTAGAAGGAAGTGGTATAGAACAAGTCACAAATTCCTTGGAGCTGCGAGTTAGAAAAAAATGTCTAAGCCCATCAAAACTGGACACCCATTGCAGAATTTCTTTTCAAGAATATGGGAAAGAAAAACACTAGCTGGTGTTCAGATGGGCTCAGTTGGATCTTGGGTAAGATTACACAGTATTAATACCAAGAGACCGGATTCAGTGACAGAAGGTTTATCTCCCAGATTTGTAAGATTCATTTTGCGGTCGTTGGCACAAACATCCCCCATGAAACAGTGGGCACGGGCTCCATTCCTGAGATTACAGCGTGCAACAGATGGCTGTATATTAGCTCAACTCAACCCGCAGGTAACTTATGCACTGATTGCTGTCGTAAACTCCTGCTGCTGTAATTACTTACACTCAGTTTAATAGGCAATGTACACAGCTTTGCATTAGATCAGAAATGTGAAAACAGTTATCTCCTAATAAAATTTATTACATGGAAACTGTTAAATTTAGCGGGTTGTTGCTGACTTCAAAGATAAAGCAAAACTGAACAGTATTTATCTAACATCGATTTGCTTTGTTGCTCAGCACCATACTCCCAGCTTCAGGGCTTCTGAGAAGGGGGAATTAGTCTAAGGGCCAATTACCTGGACTCCATTAAACAAAATGTACCCAGGTTGTCAGCAACTAAAGTGGCGGTCTGCTTAGATGTTAAATCAACTACCATGCTTTTTCCAAACAGAATGGAGCAGAACCTGTCATAATGAGAAACACCTTCCCCACTACACTGTACAGTTTACTGGAAAGGCAAGGAATTGACGTTACAGCAATCTCTGTTCCCAAGTCAGTTCACTGTTTGGCAGTCTCTTGGATGAAAAGGTGCTGTGCACTGTCAAGGAACTGATGGAGCAAGAGATAAAGAGAGACCATTTTACCAACAACACAGAAAAAGCAGTGGATGATTTGTACCTTATACATCCTGATGTATTCCTCAATACTGAAGTCTCTAAATTGTTTCCAAAGTGACAACGTCTGCTCATCATGTTTCTCCAGTTTTCTAAAGAAATCTTTAGCCAGCTTCTTTGTGTCTTCATCTTCGGCGGCTTTGTTAATCTCCACATACACCTAAAATATAACGTCACTGAAAATGTTGAATAAGTATAACCCTCTCCTCCAATAAAAATTAGCAGAGCAAAATTCTATAGGAACAATATAAATACATTTAAAGATGAGATTTGTAACTTCAAAATTTTAAAGCCGTGTTAAAGGAACACATTTCCTATTTAAAGGATGAATGAGTAGTCCAAACTCCAATAGGAAAATGTGCAGCTTATCTTGAAACAAGACTAATGCCATAATTCCTTACTGCTGTCATTGTTGTCCTCTCCATAACCCTGAAACAAATGCAGCAGCAGAGTATGGAAGAACTGATTTATGCATGAAAGGGAAACCATCACAGACTTTTAAACCAGAGATTTTTCTTCAGAGGACCACAAAGATGATACTTATAACAACTGCACTACCTAAAAATGAGATGGCAGTTGAAGCAGCAAAATCCTAGATAGACTCAATGTTTTACAAGATAAAAAACCCCAGCTCAGATCCAAAAGTCACTTACTTATAGTAGTCTGCACCCATACTAACACGTGCTCTCTCTCTGGGGCTGAAGTCAAGCACATGACTTCAGAAGACAAGCATCTGACAAGCAGATGTCAGCATCTGACTAGACACATACATGTGCACTGTCAGTTTGCTAAAAGCATTGCAAACTCCTGTAGTAGCCAACTTTACCTATGTAGAACAAATCTGGCTCTTCTGCTTATGAACATATTCCTTTATCACTAAAGGCCAAATATTTGCCCAGACAATGATTCCTTGCCTTCCCCACATAGAATTTTGAAAATCCATGGAAGAGTTTTATAAAATTCAAGTACTACTTAAAAATAATTAAATTAACTAGTGGTTACACTATGTATTTAGACCCACATGGTTCAACGCTGTTTAACTTTTAAGTCTTTGTAAGAGAGTTTTGATCCCCAAATCATTGCAGTCTTGATAAAAAAGAAATAATTATAAAAACTTCACTCCTGCCATGTTCAGACGAGTTTGCCAACAATACTTCGCTCAAATGGGTTCTGCCTATTAAAAAAAAAAAAAGAAACAAAAAAAGCTTCCACAGCAAAACTCTTGAACGTTTCCCCTTTGTTTTATTTCCCAAGATTTTTAGAGATTTTAACAGGCAGTACTGTTGTGAAGCCTCAAAGATTAATGTTTACTGAGTTCTGCCACAAGAAAGAAATTTAATGTAGAGGGAAAATTCAACCCTTCCCAAGAACAATGCTCCCCTTCCCCCATCAGCAGCTTTACACATTCTAACACCTCACTCGCCCTCCCCAATCTTCGATGTTATAAAGTAAAAATAATGCAAAAGGTCTATTTGCATCTGACTTGACCAAAATGGAAGGTGCAAAGATGTTTGGAAAGGTACATTTGTCTTTACATTTCTTTATATAGAAACCATGCTATGGAAGTTTTCTTTTGAAGTGAACTATAGGAAAGATCAGTTTCATACAACAGCAGAAAAACCACCACTTTGAAACACATCTCAGTAGTTGATATAAACCAGGAATACAGCTGAACAAACAGGTAAAAAGTGGGAATATTTGAGAAACTAATTTGGTCTCAAACAACTTGTTTTAGAACCGTTAGCAGCTTGACTGAATACTGTTCTCTACACTTGAAGGTAATTTTTTAAGGTCATAAAGCCTACATGCTACTGCAATAGATTGCATTTAGTGCAAAATTCAACCATTCTAAATTTAAATCCTAAAAACGGA
Source organism: Eurypyga helias (assembly GCF_000690775.1). Classification (NCBI taxonomy): domain Eukaryota; kingdom Metazoa; phylum Chordata; class Aves; order Eurypygiformes; family Eurypygidae; genus Eurypyga; species Eurypyga helias. The sequence continues at coordinate 25,956 of NW_010235173.1, forward strand.
CTGAAATTATAAATAAAAATTAAATGTTACGCAGGACGAAGAATATGACTACTTCTTGTCATCTCTTTAAATCAGCCATACAGCTCTAAAACACCTCCATGTTGAGAATCCACCAGTTTTATCGAGCAGGCCTGAGGGATGAGGGGAAAAAGAGAGCAAAATTTATCCACGTCAAAGAAGCTAGCAAACGGAGGACCTACTCCACCACGTAAACCATCTGTCTAATAAGTATCCAGTTGCAGAGCACCCAGGTATTCACACACAGTTTCTTCCTTTGCCAGGCAACGGATGTCCGTGTAGCAGTTACCCTGTGACATACTCTCTGAACACCAGCGTTAGCAATAGTTCCCAAATCCAGCACAGAGGGTGAAGCACAGCTCAGCTTTGAGTGAGAGAAGGCTTGACACTGCCACACAAGAACCCCGACAATGCCCCATTAACACCTGAAACCTTTCTTGTAAAGGATGAGGGCCTGAACATAACCATTCAGAAAATTTTGTCCACCCAGCCTTCCAGTCGTTGGATTTGTGTGGCTAAGTACACAAGTCACATTCTCTCACGTACCAACCAAAGATTGCTTACAAGAACCAAAAGATTGAGGAAAACCTTTTTTCTCATTGCACTGTGTGAAACAAGAAGTGACACTGGAACTGGTGAAGAGGAAGAAGGAAGTACTAACTCAGATGAGACCAGACATACTTGAATGGAGCAAACCAACAGCCAAGACCCTGTTTCTGCTGCCATGGCCTAGTGAAAACTGTCTCTGCTGACGTGGCCCAGGCTAGCACTGGTCCTTCAAGCAAGGTTGTTTACATCCAACACGAGTCTCATCGTGACCCTGCAGACATACCATTCCGTACCAAACTGCAGCGACATTAAATGGACAGTCCTCTGAAGTCCCTAGCTGGTCTTCTCTCAACTTACCTCAAAAAGGTGTTGTAAAGGACTGGATTTTAGCTTTTCTTTGTTGCCAAAGCGTTGGAAACCAACACCTAATAAGCCTTGAATAAAAATTAAATACAGAGTTAGACAATAGCCCAGAGTATATTGTTTTGTTAAGTTTCATAAGCAAGTCTAATCTTAATGCTGCATGTAAGAAAACAAATGCCGTACATTTTTAAACAACATAATGGTGTATGCTACAAAAACAATTCAAAAGCATAACCTATTATTTCACTGCATGGACCAAAAAAATCCAACCAAAAACTATAATAGCTAGAAAATAGTATGAAATACTGTGTTTATTTTTAAATTCCTCACAAATTGAATTTCTGTTTCTGGACTTTTAGGGAAAATTCTCTTTTACACAACAACCAGCTGCAAATGAGAAGCCACACCATGGAAACTGTCCAGCAACAGAACATGCTCAAAACTCCTTGTTTTGCTTCCTCCCTTAATAGTACTATCATTTCCAGGACAACAGAAACTGGGACCCAATATGGTATTCCACATAACCACTCATGCAATATTTTCAAGGGAACTTTTTGCTGCATGCTGAGAATATAAAGGGTTTTTTCACGTATCAAATTTGGCTTCAGTACTTTGCAAAAGCCATCTGAAAGGGAAAGAAATCCCATTAACTCCTTCAGTAAACTAGCAATATTAACCCTGCCGCCTCCTAGATTTTCTGAGACTGCTTTTAAGGTCATATCATTCCCCTAAGCTGACAAGGACCAGGGCTGATCTGAAGACAGCATCTAAGGAATAGGTACCTCTTCGAAAAGCCCTCTGCAAACAAACAAAGAGCACTGTCTCAAGGACTTCCCTCCTGGAAACACTGGGTGTAGTAGAAGCTGTGGCTGACTTAGCTAAGAAGTTAGGGTTTAGGAAATAAAATGAGTCTAATCCTATTGAAAGGGAGTTTCTTTAAGGACAGGTTGTTCTATGAGTAAACAAAGGGGTAAATGGTTTAAATTGAAAGTGGAAGGGTTAGATTAGGTATCAGGAAGAAGTTCTTCCTGGAGAGGGTGGGGAAGAACTGGAAGAGGTTGCCCAGAGAAGTTGTGGATGCCCCATCCCTGGAAGTGTTCAAGGCCAGGCTGGATGAGGCTTTGAGCAACCTGGGCTAGTGGAAGGTGTCCCTTCCCATGGCAGGGGGGTTGGAACTAGATGATCCTTTAGGTCCCTTCCAACCCAAACCATCCTGTGAGTCTACGAAAGCTTGATTTCCTAATGATATCTCTTAGTGTACCTACACATTCCACTTTTTAATGCTGGCTTCACACTCCAACCCCCAGCAAGACTGCCAGTTTTTATTCAACCCAAACACACCCTTCCACACATTTCTGTCTTCCTCAAACTATCCCCAGCCCTTTATTGGCAAGATGCAGCATGTGTTGGGACTGCTTCTGACTTAGATGTGCTGACTGGTTAGCTGGCAGGCTAACCACAGAAGTTAACTTTCTCTCCCAGAGGGCATTACATTGTATTTCTACCCCTACTCGGCTGCCAACTGTCACAACACCAAAAGAAATTTGTTCCCTTGGAGACATTTTTCGTTGTCAGATCTGGCTGAAGTTGGCCAACGGGTTCAAAATTTATTAGGAGCAGAGCGACAGGAAGACAGACGGACAGATGGCATGACTGCCTAAGCTTTGCTGCCTTAAGAAATCTGCCTCAAAACTGCCTAAAGGTTGAGGACTTCTCTGCCATGTTTCAGCAAAACACATTTTCAATTATTAAGTTTTAAGGCCTCTGACATGTAATAGGAATGCTGACAGATCGTTAATTATAGCACTGCTTCTGGGTAAGGACCATTTTAATAATATTCCTATGCTATAATTTTGTGAAGCATGGCTACATTATTTGTTATAAAACCTGTCATACATTTGAGCTGACCCAGCCCAAACGGAGAGGGAAGCACTCGTTTTGAAAGAAACAGTTGTAACTGCTGGGGCAAAAGCATGATTCTAGCAGTTGTGTGCTGGACAACAGGAATGCATGTAAATAACAGCCACTGTGATCTTCATCCCTTAAAATACATAAAATTCCTGATATTTGGACTTAGGAATACAATTCAAAGACAGAGAGAATGAGGTCAGTCAAGAAGCCCTTTAACCAGATCGCATTTCATTGCTTAACTGTCATTGCCAAATTCATACAATAGCACAGTGATAAAATCATGTCTACGGGGCAAAAATGAATGAAATATGCAATGATGAAATTTACTGAATTTTAGGTGAACTCATTCTGTATTCAAGTCCTTGAAACAAATCCTAAGTGAAGCCAATATTTCTGGGGGAAGTGTTGGGATATCTTTAAAAACAGAAACTCTCCAGGCCTCAGCGTACCAAATGCAGTTACCGTGGAAGTTAATTATGCTCTGTGAATAATGAACTAGTTTCCAGAGTTAACAAAAATCCAGATACAGAAAATGCCATAACACACATAAAGACAACCAAATATAAAATTATCTTCATTGCAGCCCTGAGGAAAAGGACT